>NW_020270366.1:24505664-24728096 GCF_002803265.2 Melanaphis sacchari | reverse complement strand
TTATTTTATTCTATGCTATACATATTTTAAATCGTTAGAATAATAAATAACGTATAGATCAGGTAATAATTAGAAAATCTAATATCGACTAGCCATTATATTAGACTTGTAATAGCGTTAATGATTACTGATACCCTTTGTTTTTAACAATACCTTTTCATTTTTTTTTTTATCTATGTTCGCGTGTAAACTGTACTAATTAAGTAAAGGTCAATTTTTTTCATAGCCAGCTTAGCATCCTTCCTCCCAATGTACACTATTGCTCTATATACGGAAATAAAAATTAAAAATTTACTGTCTATATTTCTTGTATTCGTGCTGTAACCTACAAGTATTACAGTTATTATACCTAATAATATATTAATATACATTAATATTCTGTAGGTATTAATATGCGGGTATTGGATTCATAATATATTACCAATCAGCTCCATGTGTGTATTTTTATTAAATATTGTTATTTTTACTATCCATAATATAAGTTTAAAAACTTAAATATGTGTAATTTATTTTTAACATAATACACTACGTAACATGGTAGACGTTTGAGTATTTGTGAGATATTGCGGTAAAGAATGTAAGATATTATATAGGTGCCACAAATATAATACTACATAATGGCTTTCAAATACAGCAGTGATTCTCAATCTTTTAACGTTCGAGTACCACCTACACATCTTAAAATGTTTACGTACCACTTAATTCAGTAAACTCTATTTTTTTATTTTACTTATAAAAAAAAATGTATATATTATCATCTTTGTATGAATATTAACATTTATTGAACAAAAATAAAATTAGGTATGTACAATTTGATAAAACATAAATCAACCAAGCATTACAACATTATAGAGATTATCATTTATCTAAATTTCTATCTTTAATGTGTATAAAACCAACTATTTGGTTTAATTAATCAAATAAACGAAATAATATTTTACGCTTATAATAATATTTTATTTTATGATAAATATTTATTTTTTCTTAACGGAACCACCTTTGAGATTTCTGCGTACCATAAGTTGAGAAACGCTGAAACACAAAAATAGGTGTTATATTAATTAAGTTTTACACAGTGTTGTAAGGGTATAAAACGAGCAGATAGGATTGGAGGACTACATCAAAGATACCTTTAATGGATATCATAATATAATCGTACAATCATCATAGAAATATTTACGGATAAATGTAAAAGTTCAGGAACTATAAGAATACAAGCTATAAAAAATACTTAAATAAAATATAGTAATAATTAGCAAAAACTACAAAAAAAAAAAAAAAATGATTTGTTAACATTTAACAGAGAAACAGTGATAGGGGCTTAGTCCTTAAAAAAAAAAAATCATCATGGTGAAATTATGAAGTATGCGAGGTTTATAAATATAAAAATTATACATAGTATTAGACAGGTATATCTAAAAACCTACCGTAGAATTTTAATACTAATTTTTCAGTAACTTTCTGGATCAATTACCTACGTCTGTCAGCTAAATCTAGTGATAAGTTCCAAACCGTGTACACAAACAACTGTTGTACATGGACATGATATTTGTTGGTTATTCTGTTTATTGGATTATTCGCAAGCAGATAACAGGCGATTTTTTCCTGTTGATCAATTTTAGGAAAACTTCCATCGTCACCATCCGTTTATTCTCCTCTTATGTCCGATTTAATAGTTTGCAATCATGGCGCGTAGGTGTACTTCACGTGTATTCAGTAAGTAACTAACTGTGGTTAGTTTAACAAATTTTCAAAAATATTCCATTGCTACTACACAGGTGTTTATTTATACACTGGTACTTATAATAATATACTTGTAATACCAGCAGACGTAAAATAAAAAGTAATAACTATTTAAATTTTATAAGCATATATTATAAATTATTTTATTTCAAGTAAAATATTGTTGTAGATGACGTTTATTTTTTTATGAGAATTTTAATTTAAATTAAAGCTTTGTGTACAATTTTAAATGATAATAATAAAAATTTAGTAGGTAGCTTCATTGGAAGCCCTCCTACATCGCGCCTCTTTCACGATATGTAAACCTCCTACATCATTAATATTTGTTGTGCAAAATTTTGTATAGTTGTGTATTTCTTTTACCTAATGAAAAAATAATAAAAATTATACAATGCAAAATGTACTAATATATGTTATGAATATTATAATACGTTAAAACAGTATTAAAGTGAAAACATATTTTTTTATCCTACTGGTGATTGCGTTTTACGTACCCAAGTATTTTTTAAACAGGATTATAAGATCTAGTTAAAATAATATTAGTTTTACTTTTTATTAAGTAATGATTAATTAAAAATAATAGTATTACAACGTAATGTAAAAAAAATCGTGAGCATTTTGACGTCGATATTTATAGATCGGATTAACCAGATTTTAGTTTTCGTGCTCTCGTATAACTTGAAATGTTAATAATACTTGTACAATGTATACACTCACAAAATATTTTATATATAGTAATAGAAATACCTAAAGACGTTTGTTGAAACAAAAAAAAAAACTATAAAAAAGTGGTTAGTTTCGTTGAATTAAAAAATATCATGATACGTTCAAAAGAAGAACTATATATATAGTCTGAGAAGCACATACACACAAGGAATTTAAAGTATTTATTTGAAATCAGTAAACAATGAACAAAAAAAACAAAAAATTAAACCATTTAGACGTCCATATTAATTTCAACATGTGGATTGCACAACTGATATGATACCTATATAGTATAAGTATTTTGACTTTCGAGTATCCTATTGTACTATCAAAAACAGTATTGTTAATACTATAAATAAAATAAAAGGAATTTTTTTTTACACACATTTATTTTATTTTATTTTAAATTAAATACATTTATAACAGTTAAATTAAATTAATCATTAATATTATTAATATACATAAAATAATATCTAATACAAAATCATTATTATTGACAACTATATAAATAGATACTGAATTTTAAAAATTAAGTTAAATAAAATTTTTTTAATTATGTTATTGATTATTATTGAAATATTGAATTCAATATATATTTTACTAAAGGTACATATTATATTTATCATTTATTTTATTGTTTTTTTTTCGTATATATTATTTAAATCTATAAAAAAAATACCCAATTTTTTGTTCATATTAAAATCTATTATTAAGTAATCCGGAATCAAATAGTAACCGATTATAACTCTTTATTGGTTATATGGCTAATATTTTATATATTTTTGTCTATAGAATATTCTAACATACATTCATACGTATTTCAGTGTTTGTCAGTTCACCATATTGTTAGATTTAGTTTGTTACTTGATCGTGTATGATTTTTTTTTCTGTCTCTTTATTTAACGTAAAATGCAGAAAGATAAAATATTGCAGTATTCGAAACTTCGATATTTTGTGTTTGAATTTTTGGATCGACACAAGTAATGCTGTTTTGTAAATTGCACAAGTGTTAATTTTAAAGTGATAAAAACTTAACGTTACACAACACATAAAAACGGACAAACGTATCAAAGCCCTTAAATACGAGTAAAATAAAATTTAAAAAAAGCAGCTACCTACAAATACTTGATAAAAATCAACTTTAAATATCGATCTTTGTCCAATTCCAGAGAAATCAATATCGAGAAAATTCTACATTGATAATATCTACTATGTAACTATTAAAAAAAAAATAGAACCCAAGTATCTAATAATCGCATCTGGGTGAGTATCGATGGAGCAACACATATAGAAAGTCGTCTTATTGCCAATGTTATTATAGGTACTTTGGAGATAGAACGTTTTGAATCCATATTTTTAATTTTTAGTAAAGTTTTTAACAATCTATGACTAAATTATAGCCAGACGGAATACGGCGCGATCATGTACTATTATTTTTATCAGACACAGCGCCATACATGAAAAAAGCTGGTAAATCATTAAAAGTATTTTATTCAAAATTGATAAATGTAACATATGCAGCACATGACTTATATAGAATTGCGGAACAGCTGATTCGTGACCACTTAAGCTCTGTTAACAAAGTAATCGCAAATTGTAAAAAAGGTTTTTAAAAAAACATCTACTATAAAGTCGAAATGTCTAAAAAAGAGGCTCCAGGTATATATTTACCACTATAACCCGTAATTACAAAATGGAGATCGTGGATTAACGTGGCCGTTTATTATTGTGGAAAATTAAATACAGTTCTCCGTATTATGGGAAAGCTCGATGACAATAATGCAGTATGTAAAAAAATAAAGTAAATTTTTGAACTCGGTTTCGAGAGCAACTTAAAGTGTATAAAATCAAATTTTACAATTCTCGTAAAAAGAATTTATAAACAATAAATAAAGGCTTTTTTTTAACAACCATGTTAAAAATAATTAAAAAAATCAAAAAACCATTCAAATTATTAAGGGGTGAAGCAGGTAAAATTGTAAAAATAAATTTAAAACTGTATTTGAAAATAATAACGGTTTATCAACACATTAATATGTATCTCCAAAATATTCTTTGTGAAAAATAAAATAACGAATTAAATGGAGATCTTGAAGAATTATCTAGTGATCAAATAGTATTTTTTAAAGTATTTGCCTATTATATCTATAGATGTTGAGTGTTCCTTCTCAACATACAAGACATTGTTGACTGACAACCGTCAGAGTTTCAAATTTGAAAATTTGGCAAATTATTAAGTGTAACTCTGGTAAAATAATTTAGAATATTATTTAATTAATAAATAGCAATTACTTGAATTTTATTCTTCTTTCCAGGTTATTATGAATAGTTGCAATGGTTTTATTTAGGTAATTTAAGTAGTTTAAAAAAAAGTAAACAAATTTTAATTTATAAATATTAATTTAATAAATACAATTTTTTTTAAATTTTGAACAGAATAATTTTTCATTTTTGCTATTTTTTTTTTTTTTTTTACGTTTTTAGAGCAATTTATAATGTTTTATTTAAGATCTTTTAGGTCATATAATAAAGCGCTTATTTCAGTTGTTTTTAGTACTGCAAAATCTGAATCCTGATGATCAGTAATCTAAGTATTCTCACGATATAAGTATAGGTAATATCTGCTATATACATATAATTAAAATAGGATATATAATAACGATGGATTTACGATTTATTTATTTATTTACTGTAAAAATAAGTTCTTTAAGTATTTGTTTATAGTTCATACATAATAAACGGTACACTAGTAAAGATTATATGCAATCTATTTTAATTATAAACAATATCGTTTTTAATGTTAATATTTAATTCAATTTAAAATAGTAATATGTTTGAATTTTTTCAAATATGCACAAAATTGTCGATGAATACATAATTTAAGACTAGACATATGTTAAAATCAAACCAATAAATACGTGTTCGAGACTGATTTGTAATAATACTCGTATATAATTGTACGAGTAAAAGAAAATTTCGCTACAAAATCGTTTGAACAGTTGAACTAATTTGTAAAAAGTTATTACTTTTAAGGCGTTCGAATATAAATAATGCAAATTTTGTAATTCAATAGAAATAAAAGACCTTCTCTTAGAATAGTATTAATTTTAAACAATTGTCTGGTCATAAATATGTGCAAGTACGTAGTATAATTTACAAATATTTACATGTATAAATATATACAACAATGCTCATTAAAATAATTATTATTTAGCACACAATGCAATTCATTTCATGTTTTCCTTTCATTCTACTTAATGAAACTTATTAATGTTTACTGTCTAGCAATAATAATAACAAAATATGTATACTATATATCTATAATATGAAGGAACACAGAAATAGTTGTCTAAAAAAATTCAAATAAAATATGACAATATTGGTATATACGAGTATATAGTTTGTGTTTATAACAAATTAATAATGGTTGAAGAAAAAACGAAAAATTGATTTAAAATATTCAATAAAACGATGTTAAGTGTACATAGGTATTATTAAAAAAATATAACTTACTAAAAACAAAAAAACGTGTAGTATACAATAATTACAATATATTGTTATATTTCATAAAAATTTGATTTTTTTAACAAAAAAAATTTTATTTTAAATAACCTGTTTTTTTTAATTTCTCTACATTATTTTACTTTTGTCTGACAATACTAATCATTAAAACTGTATATATTTTGAATTATGTTGTTATTTTATAACTGATCTGTGACTTTATAAACATAATAGTTCCTAGTAACCGTTATCTTTAGCTGTTTGTCCACGAATTATTTTTAAATATAACAATTTTGCGAATGCATGGGAGTTTAATTTATAAAAATATTTATGATGATACGAAAAACAAAACAATAAATTAATAAGTATATTTTGTGATCAAAAGTATTATCCCTACCCAAACTGTAATTAAAATAATAGTGTCAATGTTTTATTTTTATTTTTAAGTATGTGCCTAATATTCGCTAAACCAAGAAGTGTTTATAATTACTAATTAAGACATTTTACGGCTATAGTTTACTAACCAATAAATTTGTTTTCAAGGATTCTTATTATTTCTTGCGATTGAATAATTATTTTATTATAATAAAACTCAATGAAGCGTATTATTGTAATGTTATGTTTCGGTAATATAATACCAATCTTATATTTTATATACTACGTATTACCAAACACACACACATATACAAAAAAATGACTTATACGCATTTCTCTGTTAATTTAACAAGTGGAATTGCTGCTAATAAAGAAAAATAAGTTTAATATGTTAGATTATACACTATTCGTAGATTATAACATTGGGTATAGCAGTGATGTTTGTCCTAGCTATTAATTTGAAATTTGTGCACGTCCAATTTTGTTCAATTGCACTCATTACTTTCACTACGCCCGAATTAAAGCGTTTAATCTGTCGAATTCTATTTCAAAATGTTAAGAATTATTTTTATCTAAGAACTTATTAAATGGTACCTTAGACGTTTATAGAGTGCCTTCGGGGGAATCATTTGTCACATTTATAATTTTCTCTTTTTATAAACAAATTTTCATTAGTTATTAGTTAATAGTTTAATACATTATAATACATATAGAATTTATTTTTAAAGCAATTTTTGAAAGAATTATTATTAGTAATTATTATTATTATTATTATTATTATTATTATTATTATAAGTTCATCTAATTTAATAATATTATAAGACGAATACAATTGTTAGTTTCAATCATTTTTACTATATAATATATTGCAATATTCTATTATAATTATACAAATATGATTAATTTATATTTAATAATTGTACATGCTATATAGTTTAATTTTTAGTATTCACTAAAAATATATTGTTTCTTGATATCCTAGCGTTATTATTATATATTCAAACAGTATGTTAGTAAAACATAATATATTTATGTTTAGTCAAAATAAAGATTTTAATGTTAATGATAAATATAAAAGATAAATGTAGTTTTAATTTACTTTCGTCAAGTGCTGTTCTTTTTTGAAGTGCATATGATGAATGGGCAGTACTAAGATAGTTCCCTTTGAGTTGAGTAAAAATCTAATCCCTAGATTTAGATAATTAAAGACCCAAAAGTTAATGTCTATCAATCAACCAATTTTTCATCTTACTTGCATATTTTAATGTTTATATTTTGTTTGATATGTTTATAAATAAATGTGTACCTATATATTCTATTAAGTCATACTTCACAATTGTGTTTTTATTTGTCTAGAACTATTTAATATGAGATGAATAACTGCAGTAAATACTATTGATGTCAGTTAAAGAATATAGAATAATAGACTAGTAATTAAAAATTAGAGAAAGATTTTTCAGAAAATGATCAAGATATTTGTTTAAACAGTTTCTTATTATTACGTTTTATTTTATTTTACTGACACTTGGTTTTTATCGAAAACTACTGAGACATTATAAAATAATTTTTCATCTGTATTTCATATAAATAAGATGCAAGTATTGTTTCTGAAATTGATTCAGATTTTTTTTCCATACCAACTATAGATTTTCATATTAAAACACAGAATTATAGTAAAACACTAAATTTTATGAGCTGTTATACAGTCTTACCTATATTTCAAGAGTGCAGAATTATAAATATAATACTGTTACCTTGTACTAGTATTTAAAATAATATATAAAGCCTTTATAAGAAACTAAATAAATTATATTTTATGCAATATACTTTATTTACTTGTATATTATATGCTAATTGTTGTTTTTAAAATTAACTGATTTTTATTAGTAAGATTATTATTTGAAATTTAAATTGGGCTTGTCATGTTTTCAATAAATTAATATGAAATAAATCAATTTTTTGTTTTGAATAGAATTTATACATCTAATGATGATAATTAATGATTAGTGATAACTTAATATGTATTATATTATTTGTATAATATTGTAATCATTATTTAAATATTATTTTTGGAAATAAAATACTAATTATTAATTATAGTATATTATTATAATTTAGTTTTAAGTATCGATTTATCTTAAAATAAGCAGTGACGCGAAATCTATAATTTCGTTATTACAATGTTATGTGCTCCGTATAATTATTCACATAAAATGTTATTCGAATAAATTAGACAGATAGATTGAATTTATTTTTGAGTTATGGACTATGCAAGTTTTGCGCAGACTGCAACATGAGTGGGTAGTTAATATTTTGATGTTATACATACCAAATGATTGAATAATTTCTATTCAACGTAGCGGTAAAACTATATAATAATATAATCCAATGTAATTATATTAATTATAAACGTGTATTTCGTGTAGAATACGTATATAATTGCACTTGGTGTGTTGTATAATAAATAATAAAGCTATAGCCTATGATATATACTCTGCAATACTCGTTTATGTAAATTGAAGGAGACGTGTGATTCGATGCGAGGTAGGCGTTTGTCGATGTATATTATAGACGAGATTATAACGAGGAAAACGTCAGAAAATCGTGGACGTGCGCGAAATCTGTTTTTATTTTTTTTTTTAAATAACACACCAGCTGTGTGTACGTAATGTACGATAATAATACACATTATCATTGTAATATCAATAAGCCTACGCATGTATATGAAGCACAGTGGCCATAAATGTATCTACCCATAATGTTCAGCAATAATATTAAAATACCTAAATGGTATAGTATTTATATGGTTATAGTGGCTACCGATTAAACGACGAAACGAATGACGACGGTGGAGTCGTGTTCATCGTTGTTGTATAATAATCACTCATCACGTGCAGCGCTGCAGCAACAGGTCAAAAGTCAATAAGCACAGGTATATTTCTACAAAGACAAATAGTAACAAAAAAAAAAAAAAAAGAGCAGGTGATTCTGTTATTCGGGACCCCAACCTCTTCCAGTCAGCGACACGGTGGCTCATATGTATAAATATATGGGTAGGAGAAAGTAGTGGTTAATGGTGGTATCGAGGGCGGGGAGGTGGTGGACATACAGAGTGTTTGTGGTGTAGTGAATAATAATAATAGAAAAAAAAAATTAAAACATTGGTCGACTACTAGTGATAGTGGGGGGAGGATAACGTCGCAGGTAGTGTGTCCGGCGGCGGCCGTTCATTCCGTTGTGCGGTCGTGTAACAAATGACGCTTGTTGTGCGCGTTCAGTGAGTTTCGTTTCTAAACATACATCCGAACCCTATAGACATGTGCGACTCGGATGACTGCTTAAATTGTGGTGAGTACCTACCTCATTTTAAAATGTAATACTATTTGTTTTTTTTGGTTCACACGGTACAAGTGTATTTTTTTACTATATACACGTATAGTAAAAATATACTTTATATTAAGTATACGGATCGCCGATTTTAAGGGTGTTATAATCAAAGTTTTCCCGGAAATTGTCTTTCCTTTTGTAGGTATTATAATATAGGTTCCATCAAATCAAAAATATTACTCCGGTTGCATCCGATTTTATAAGCAATTTATTGCAGTATTTATACAATGTAAGATAGTTATCGTCTTATATTGATCATACCTATGTTTAATATTTTAATGTGCGAGTGTTGACTGTCATACGAGTATAATACTTGTTAAAGGTAAATGTATTTTTCAATTTGAATTTTACTCTTACAAAAATTATTATTGAGAATTAACAAACGAGCCCTTCTTTACTACAACCACCCTAGTTTTATTTATGTCTCAACCCACTAATCACGATGGCTACGGGGCGTTCAAATCTCTACAGAGAGTTAGTGTTTTTACAATAATTGTACAATGTTGTATGACCGACCGATACAAATAATAAATAACGTTTTTACTTAATCTCGGCCTTCATCACCATGTGCTGTAAGTCGTATGTTTCAATGTTAAATATGCGTAGTATATAATGTAATAACAATATAACAATCATCTTACGGTACACACATTCAGGAAGTCGTTTCGCCTGAAAGTCACAAGTGGAGGCCGGTTCTATAAACATTATGAACGTATTTTATTACATTATAATATTAGTAAAGTCATCGACGTTCTACTGTATCTATAGTATCCAACGAGAACATAATATAGATACTCCAAATATATGTTCCAACAACCGCAAGCAAAACGCATGTTGCTGATATAATATAATATTACAAACATTTAGTTTGTTCTACTGATTACATTTTATGTTTCTTTTGCTAACAGACTAGCTCATCGAAATCGGTATTTATTGCCAAAATTTTATATATTTATATCACTTTTAACTATACAATATTTCAATATTATTGCCACTTTTCTTATGTGGATATGAGTCTTTTTGCCGAAATGTATTATTTATAGCATTTTAAAGGACGATTCGATTGGGCTTACAACCTATTGTTAGAGATGTGCAGTGTTCTGATTGAAAACAAGATTTTATAATATAATAGCAAACATTTTTCTTTATTCGTTTCACATTGATCTTCGATCACAATTTCAATGTAGAAGGTATATGCTATATAGAATAAAATGCACCTGCTTTGCATTAGTTTGTTTTGTAATAAACCTAAAAAATTATACAGAATTAAACGTCGATGTTGTATTGCTCTACATTTATATGTAAAAATATGAATTATAAATCTAAGAAATTATTTATTTTATTTTTATCGTAAATACAATAGACTATAAGTCTATTTATATTAAATCTTAATAAATATTATTAATTAATTAAAATTAAAAAAGCATACAGTATTCTAATAACACCAATAGTTTTAAATCTATTGTTAGGTAACAAACAATTTAAAATACAAATACCTACATTATAATTAGGTGTTATTGACGAGTAACGTTACGTTTGAAATATAATAATATTGTAACAAGAAACGAGTAAAACAATATATTCCAAATATAAATCAATATATCAATTACGTTTTTTTGTTGATATAAAGGTAGATGTAAATGATATATACAGTTATGTCTAGACTCTAGAGTACAAAATGCTTATATAAATGTGAGTAAAGTTTATATGTCTAGAATAATTCTTATATAAGCACCATAGTCTCCTCTTTAAAAATATATAAGAAATTTGCATAGAATATATAGGTACATCAAATCTTCTAAATATTGTAATTAGATCCATATAAAATTAGAAAACAGAATCATGATATTAGTTTTTTAAATAATGGCATATATTATGTTTCATTCATACGAAGACTATAGTTATTTTCCAATAAGTAATAACGGTATTGGTGGTACTATATTAGTAGGTAAAATAATTTATGAGACGTTTACAAAAATTAACATATCTTACACGTCATATCATTAATATATTATTATTGATTTCCGGTTTTTACGACTATATAATATATTAGTAGGTAATTAAGTACAAGCGGTTTTAGTCTGACCTAAAACGAACACAATTCTGCATTCTGCAGCACAATCGAATCGTATGTCACGTTGATATGTTTCAAAGCCATACTTCACTCGTGCCGAAACAAAGTTTCTTCTATAGGCTTATACCTATTCAATATAATACTTTAACAGTGCGTTGAATTTTTTTTCTAATACAATCAAATGCAGTAAACTACTATAGGATAGTAGGTACGTATAATAATATACCATCACATCGTGATAAGTGTCTCGTAAATTCTTATATAGTATATTTATATTTATTATACCATTTTTATTATACGAAAAACCGTCTGTTTGAATTTTGCGTTGAATCGTTTTTGATACGATGACCCTCGGCGGCGCGATAGTGGAATCGTTACAGCGGGTACTCGTCCGCGGCAAGTGTGATGCAGTATTATAATACGCGTAAGAACAGTATTCTATGTATAAATATAAATGAATATCAGAATATCTAATTAATGAGTTTCTCTGGTGTAGAGACGAAACGACGAAACCAGGTTTGACGACCTTCATTATGCTGCTCGCGCATTCACAGCAAGATACCTCGTCGGCTCATAAATTCCTATATATATATGGGTATATATTATAACATAATTTCGACGTGCATAAAGTTTAGTTGATACGGTTGTGTATCTATTGCGAGTACAGCATCACTGTCTCGAGGCGTACACGGTGACTCGATTTCTGGCGAAATTTCCAGCTCACAAGTTGTATGCAACTGTTACTGTAACGCTGTACAACGACATTTAAGTGTTATACGGTAAACAGATAGATAGATAAAGGTTAACCGCTACAGCAGTCATTTATTTCAGCAGTGTCCATTATCACGTATTACATTATATATATATATATATTGCTCAATACGCGATTTATTATATACATACCTAGGTATATCAAAATACGCAAATTCCGCCGTTCGCCTGATGTAGACAACGTATTTACGTATTATATCGTTGTGATATATTACCGTTTAGACAGGTATATAATGCTATTAAGCAACTTGTGATTTGTGGTTTACTATTTTTACATTCGAGATCTCGTCGTCATCAGTTAATTCCCATGATTTGTATATGTTATTATTAGTAATATTGTATTTTATATTAGCTACAGTGAAATATACTTCTTATGTCAATAGCAGTAAAGTTGTCGTCTTCATCGACATTGTATATTGAATAATAATAATAATTATTATATTTTCGTCGCGAACCGCATTTTCGGTCAGTTCCACGTTTAGTTTCGTTTAGCAAGTCTACTTATATATTTATATATATATATCGATCTGCGTACTTTACATACTCATACATCATAGTGCGTCACGCGCCAAAAACGATTACGAATGCAACTACTTCATAACACGTTGCAACCGTATCAGAGCGTTAATATAGGTGTATAATACATATATTATTAAACATTTTCAAGTTATACAAGAATCAGATAGATGCGGTAGTGATGTATTTCGCTTGCTGAACACGATTTCGCAGAGATTAGTGGAATATCAAAATAATATTTACGTAAGCACAATACACTTTGACTATTTCAAGTTCTTTCTATCTTTTTTTTAAAGACCAAACGAAAAGAACATTTACACGCTGTGAACGAAAACGATGCACATTTGATTTATTACTTGCGGGGCTGACTAAGGTTTTTTACGCGTCAGACAAATGAATACGCCCATTTAAACCCAAAACGAGTGTCATCATATTTTTAGGTTATAAATATAATACAATACGTAATCGGCATATACCACGATTATACGAACGTTGGCTTTTTGAAAAAAGGTTTATAGTCAGTTACCTACCTGTTTTGCTCAGGTAAAATCTTATTGGTATGGTGTATATAAAATCTAAGTTGATTACCCTCAAATTTTGAAATGGTACCTCATTTATTATCACGGTTAATTTATTTAGAAGGATTGATTTATTGATTAAAATTATTAATTAATTAATCTTTTTTTTTTGTAAAATAATATCTTTATTCGTTTCTTTCTTAAATATATCATAAAACCTAATCGCCAAGCACGGTATCTATCAAATAGATATTATAAAAATCTAAAGATTTAAAAAAAACATAAATTTCAAATATTAAAAAACTAAATAAAAATTTAATGAAAATATTAAATTTATAATTTTTTATACTTACATAAAAAAGTAAAATACACCAGGTGGTTACCTACTTCTGAAGTGAAAACATAATATTATTTCATACCTGTACCTACATAACTACCTATTATTTACTATACAGTATACGCGCCATATTCGATATATTCAATGAAAAATGTAATGGCACAGTGTCATTTTTTATTAATTGTACCTATGTGGTTGACTTGTTTTTATATTATTATAATAATTGACGTTTTATATACTACGTATAAAACAACGAATCACACATTGTTTTGATTGTTTCTTTTATTCTATAATAAATTGCTTACTATCCTAAACTTTCACGATTACATATATACTTAACAATCCTGGGCAACAATAAAATTAAATACATTTGCAAATATACCTAACGATACACATAATCTAATAATTGGCAATAATTAATTATAAATATGGATGAAGTACAAAATTTACGTAGATATATAATTATGTATTTTAAACGGGAGAACGGCAACTGTTAATATTATGATAGCATATATTAGAATATATATGACAATATAATATGTACGAGTACACGTGCATTTTACGTAGCTATTACTCAGTATGAGAGAGGATGCACTCTGTATTAACTTACTATTAAAGACGTCACCGGACCGTATCACCATAACGGTCAAATTATTTCCTATTATTGTTGTTTTTTTATTTATTGTTTACCTTTGGGTCATACGATTATACAAGGATGTTTAGAAGAGGTCTTTCTAATAATTCAATCCTTTTGAAAAACCACATTATTATATCTGGTAATTTTCTAGTTTAAAATTCTTGAAATTTTTCACTCAATAAGACGAATTGAACAAGGTAAACCGCGTAATAATATCCAATCCGGCCTTAAAACCACAACTAGGATTTCTCATATGGACCAATATAAGTCATTGAGCTTATTAATATATTTTTCTAATTGCGAATTTGATCTACTTTCAGAAAGACATTGATCTTTTTTAAATCATGAGACAAGCTAATAATAAACTTAACGAAAATACCGATGAAACATAATATTATTTATGTATAGATATATTAGTCGAAATATTTAAGTTACCTTATAATACAATTATTATATTATACATAAAAATTATTAAATATAATTAATAGCCATTCATAAGACTTTTTTTAATACTACTCTTTAGAGAAATCACAATTTAAATTTCAATAAAAATTAAGACGATTAAATAAAATGTAATTTAATGAATTAATTTCTCATATAATATAAAAAATTACTTATCATATTTAAATTGAAGCTTTAAAAAATAATTCTAACATAATTTTGCATAAATTCATAATATCTTTAAGTATATACATTTCTTATACAAAAAGTACTTAATGAATTTGCCATAATATCATAATCTGAATAATATATTACAATCAATTTCATTTCAGTTATTTCGAAATTGTTACTGGAGCAACATTCGATGCTCGTGATTTTTGATCCTAGATACAATTGCGCATTAATTTACAAATATAAGTATCATATGACGACATTGGAAATAACCATAAAACACGCAATATTACTATTATAAATTGTTAACTAATAATATTATTTTAATCTTGCACACTGTAATTGAAGACGTTAAAGCAGAATAACGTTCGACTTTTTTAGACACATGTTTTTATTCGTTGTTAATCTTGCATTCTTCGTTAATAATTTACGATAATATTTTAAAATTTAAAAACATTTTGGTATGGCAAATAATAGAATACTTTATTTGTTTAACAGTATATTACATGCTGCGTAAGGTAAAACGAATTTAGAATGTTTATCACGGAAATCGTCAAGCGGTCATAATTTTTCTACTAGGTACTCTTTTGGACGTACGTAAAACCTAATTTTACCGCAAGGTATATAAATACTTAGACCACATTTGGTACGTTTATGCATTTAACATTTATACCACTCACTTTTCATACATTACATAGCCTCAAAAGTATGACTATATGATTATTATGTACGCAATACCATAAAATTATGCATGTGTGTAAAGCATAATATCTATTTGTTGTTTTATATGTACTACAATTGGAAATGCTAAGTCTGATTTGTGGTCAAAAAATCGAAACACTCCATGCAGTTTCTAAGTATTAAAACCTCAAGTATTGTTGTTGAAAAATTCTTAGCTTGTGACTAAAAATTATGTAAAACGCACATTGCTTTCAATCCTCGAAATTCGTTGTACACAACGGAACGGATTCAATATCGTAGGTTATCTCAAACTTTCTGTTTTGTTTCGAAAGTCATTATACCCATAGATATATTATACAGCAACAGCTGCGGGTCATCGCGGGTGCATCGGAGTACGACACGTATATGTAAATACATATAAAAAAATGGGGTGCATATAAGGACTTCCTGATGTCCTACAAAATAATATATTATAATAAAATAATGAACGCGCTCATGTGTTAAAAAAAAAAATCATTGTATTAAATGACACCCTTGTGATACCATGTTATCGGTAATCTCCACTAAAATTAAAAAAAAAATTAAATATTAAAAAAACGAAATACAACTATACACGTAGACCAAGACGAATTGGGGTATCCATAGCTCAATGACTCGATATATACTCTACAGTTCAACTATAACAACGGCTCAATATAACTTTAACTAAACATATTATACAATAAGTCAACGTATTATTACTATACATATTATTAGCGAGCCGACGGAGTAACATCGGTAGTTTGTACGAAAAGAATACCAAAAACACGGTATCATTTTCGTTGTTTGCTACGTAGTACATATATATATATAATTTATATATCTAATATACATGTATGATATGTAAGCAAGATTTTAACGGGATGTAAAACTCGTGTTATGCTATATTATTTTTTTCCGCAGACAGGGTGCGTGCCTGTTGTCACGACCTTATAATAGGTAATTGAATTAATATTATTATACTCACGCGCGTTCAGGTTTCACGATGAAAAACTTGCGACGGAAACGCAAACACAACCGAAAATTTCACATGACCGTTTTTGGCGATCGCAATTATTATTATTGTGATTATTGTAATGATAAAATACCTAACCAATCACCGTCGTTGCGCGTGTCCGGTTATACACAGTACACACAATAATTATAATAATATATCATGATATATTTAATAATAATTTATAATATTGTATACGTACAAAGCGCACGGTCGTCGTCTCCGATACTATGTGTATATTGTATAGCTAGGGATCTTTTATGTGTCGGGGACCTAATATACTATATTCCAAAAACGAATCTGCACACGACGTCGAATCGTGATGAGCAAACAGTGTGATGGGTGGCGAAAATAGTGAAATTGTTTTGTATTTTTTTACGACTCGGCACAATACGCGAGCGGAAGCAATTCTTCGTCCGCAAAGAAAATGGTATAATATAATATTATAATAATATCTGTTATAAAGGTACGACTGTGGCAGATATTATAATAATATTATAAATGTTCCGATGGCAATGCGATTCGGTCGAAAGTTTAAAACATTACATACGTTTAAAATACGTATGTGCGTGCGTATTTAACTATATCTGTAATATAACTAATAATGCACTGACAACGGAACAATATAGCAGCGTTTATCAGGCGAAGTGTGTGAGAGTGTGTGAAGTTAGGGAAAATATTTATAATACCTACGCCCAAATCGTTATCCGGCCGAATCATTAGTAGATACTTAGAACCGATTCAGAAAAAAACGCAGGGTATTATTGGCGTACTTTTTTCTCTCCTCTTTCTATTTCCGACACCGCTACCGCTACCGACGTGGTTGTCATTTGGTCGCAATTATTGTCATTATTATTATTATTTTATTTCGACGTTTTAATCGAAGGATCGTGCGCCGAGAAAATCGCACATTTTATATGGCCGCGATGTGCTCCCGCTGCGTTTTAATAATACAATAATATAACACAACGTATAATGACATTCATAACACTGACGGTGGTTATTTCAACGATGATCCTACTCGACCGTCACTTTACAAACCTAATAAAAACCATATATAATAATATGATGTTATATAAACAATAATTGCAAACGCGCGCATATTAAAACGACGTTTGTCATTAAATGCATAACGCAGTCGTAGTGTAAAACGAGCAAATAAACCGCACACATTTAAATAACGAAAAAGGTTATTTTGTTTTGTAGTTTTGTTTAAGCGTGTGATTTCCGTCGCATTTTCAGATTTTTTCCACAAGCGACGGGTTACGTTGATGTGATCGAAGATCGAAACCCACTCGTGTTATGTCCATAGGGAGAGACGTAAAAAAGTTAAATTCTTAATAATCATACTATTACCATTTATAAACGTATTGGTGATTGGATATGATAATGTAAGTAATAATATATGACGTTATGGTTATCATAACGTGCAGATACTTTCAAACTCCATTCCGAAGTCTTTTAATAAAACTGGACTACATACATTACTCGACAACAGTATACTGTATGATTATACTTGTACCGTCATACAATGTTCAAAAAGTCAATAGGTACATAATACTAGCATATCATATTATTTATTTCGGCAAACAGAAACGGTATAATCTGCAATGTTTTGCGTCGTTCTGATTAAAAATAAAGATAAATCGGGCAATAATAATAATAATAATAATAATAATAATAATAATGATAGTAATCAAATTGACCATGGATTAACTTCTTCGATCTGATCGCGGTAACGCCGGTAACTATAATAAATATCAAAAGGTTACCTATATGCTGCGGTCGTCGCGCGCGCCCCGAGATTTCTCACGTTTTCGTCGATCTCGCGATCGTGCGCCGGTCGATCTACAAATAGGTATCTCCGCATACTATTATTATATCCCTATACCTACCCATAACCATCTATAATATGTACAAGTAACGCACACCTGCACGTTGCGCGCACGGCCAATACTCGATCAGCGATCGACGACACGATATCCGGTGTGCCACTGTAGGTGCATATACGTACGGCAGCGACGGCGGCGGCGACACAATCACACGATTCTCCGTTGTGCCGATAGTTTCACTCGGATGGATCACGCGAGCCCGTTACGCGTTGTACATTATATGTATGTATAATGTTCCATCTGTGGGTATCGTATATTAGAAATGCCAAAAAAATATTCATTTTCACTAGGTAGGTATATACAACAACACGGAGAGAGGAAAAACCATAAAGATCATCACGAAATGCATTGTGTAAGTGCCTAGACCTATACTTGCTTGTATTATGCGGCACAGCGCGTGAATGGGCTTGCTGTCTATACATAACATATTGAAGAAGTCTGTACCGTTAAATATATTATTATATGAACGAAAATTATTGTTTTCCAAAAACAAACAAAATATTTCAATTATTACTCTCGGTATACAGCGATGGCGTGTGCTTAGGTAATAGGTATTATTACTCATTGTGTTTGTTAGATATCATAATGTTACTCCGCAATCCCTAACTTCGGTTCCGACCGTGCACGGTTTTGAATTGAAAAGCAATTATTTACAGAATATAAACTATATTTTTATAATTCAACAACTTTTTCAAAAAAAATCGTAAAAAAGTTCAATACTGTTTTCAGAAACTTATTAGTATATAAAAAAGACATGTACTTTTATTTATATATGTGTAAGGATTAATAATATTGTATGATGGCTTGTTTCGTAGTAGCGGTACGCTGCGGCCATTTGAGTAGTAAAACGGTCGAGGCGATGGTCACACCCTTTTCTCGTTATTATAAGACTAAAGTTTTTTTTTACTTCGACAGAATCGCCGGCGGAATATTACGACGCGCTTATAACAGTTGTAGGTACCAACGTATCTGTGTACGCTGATTATGTATTATATATCGTATTATAAGTACCTCTACGTATTAACTGCATATTGCGATTTACGAGTAATTGCACGATTTTTATTGTTTGACCCTATTATCTACCGCACCGGTGTATAATAGGTTTATTATAATATTTTATTATAGCCAGATACAGCCGATATATTATGCGCTATGGACCGCGGTGCAGCTATTGTTGGCCAAACGTAATTTGATATAAGATTATAACTGTTCGTAGATAGCCGTTCCTTCAAATTATACATTAAACGTATTATAACGAGAAACACGATAGGTTAAGTATAATTATTAAATTAAATATAATACAAAATATTAACATATATAATATGTTTTATATGTATAGATGCTTATCGCACGCCCACTTAAATGTTACCAATAATTATAATTAATCTTTCCCATGTAACAAGGATGACGTTTTAGACACATATTATGTATAATATTAAAAATTAAATTTTGTTAAATTTAGAAAACTCATCAGTTATCTCCGAGTATCTGGTTTTTAGGTAATTGAGATATGGCTGATGAATTAAGATTATCATACAGTTACATTAAACGACTTATATTTTTGATCATTTTTAATAACATTTTTTTGTATTGTAATCTAGTTAACTAAAATCGAAGAAATAAATAGATACTTTTTAATTAGAATAACAGTTTTATAAAATAAACTATATTTATTTTTATTAATTTTAGAGATCAGTATTTTAATCAAACGTTATAGATTCTGACTGCAAATACATTTAATTATTACTATTAAATAGTAATGAATTTGATGATAATATTCATGCTTAACAAATTATTCACCAAATATGTCTGCTGTGTTTAAACTCGTTTAAAATACAACTTACTAAAACCTAACCGATCAAGTTTAGTGTGTCCCTCCAGGACTCATTAATTAAAGCAAAATGTCTGTAATTATACAAGGATTACATTATTCGCACCACTTAAAAAAATCATAATAATATATTAACTAGATACCATATTTAATCGTAAAAAATATAGAATTCTCGATTATCTATCATGTAATCTGTGCATACATATGTGCCTGGTAATTTCCTATATAAAATAATTAAGGAGGTTTAACTTTTTATTCAAATTCTTATTTTTTTTAAATACATTTACAGATCATATTTGTAAAAGGCAGTCAAAAAGTTGGTTGAAGAGATTCAGGGGTTAAAGAAGTATGTATCACCCACTTCTTAAACGGTAAAATTAAAACTAATGTAAGCACATACTTGATGAATCATTCTGTATATCTTTTGTTATAAAATATAATGTACTGACATAATATGCCCTGACATCAAAACTTCGTATTTAACATTCGACACTGTTTAATTTTCACTGAACCTTCATGTTTCCACTTTTTTCACTATGTTTATGAAATACAATAATTCGTGGATTATAAATTGTACTGTCTATTGAACATAACACATGATAACATCATCGCTAAACAGCAAAGGTAGACAATTTGATATTAACTATTTGTTATATATATATATATTTTTTTTTTTGCTCATTTAATTTTTATATGCGTAGATGTTTACTAACAAATCCTAGAATGTCATGTATAGAGCTATAAATGGTAGTGTATTCAATTATGTTTTCAAAATATATTTCAATATATTTTTCTCTTTAAACATCAATACACAAATACACTATCGTATAAAATATTCGGTTTAATAGGTTTAGAGACTAAACTTATTTAGTATCTACGTGTGTAATTTAATAAATTTCATAGCTGGAGTATAAAAAAACTCATTATTGTATGTTTAGGAAATTCACGATATCCATGAAATATGTAGGTATCTAAATGGTTATATGTATGTATTTTTCGTAATGGTTAAATCATATATTTCTATAATATTTAGTAGTTTAAAGTAAGAAAGTCTAATTAAAATTAATAAAAGATAATTGTCGATTATTTTCTATATCTTCGGTTAAAAAAATGTTTATAAAATAATAATTACAAACTATTTATATAGGTAGTAGGTGTATCAAAATGATGGAGATATACATATTTGTGTCGATTTGTTATTCGAGAAAATTATGAGTTAAGATTCATTTGATGACATGAGTAAATAAGTTGCTTATAAGTTACTAGATATATCTATTGTAAATAGAAGGTAAAAGACACCGAATCTATCGTTCGTCAAAGATATAATAATAATCAGTACTTAATCAATTTTATTTTTTTCATGATATGTTGTATCCATTTGTATTTTGTACACAGCACTAGTTTTCTGTTATTATTATTTAATCAACCGAATTAAAATTGAAATTAATCATCGTAGTTACAGATTATATACATACTTACATTCCTTAGAAATCAATGTGAAAACTAGTACTGAAATGCTATTGAATTGAACCATCGTGTCTGTTTATATATACTTAATATATTATATAATTATATAATACTAAATACCCAAATAATTTCTAATGTAAGTTATTGAGTTAAAATAAATGTGAAAAAATATTAATTGATTTTGTAGTGCTTTTTATTTAGATAACTACATCAAAATACATTGATAACAATTTTTTCGAACTTTCTTTATCTTTTTATCATTTATCTATCCCCCAATATGATCAAAATATCTCGATGTTTTTTTGGCTTGTTAATTACAATAATTACACTATAGTTTACAAATAATAGTAAAACCAGAAATAACAAAATGTTAATAAAAATAACTATAATAATGATAAAAAAAAAATAAATAAATGAAAAAATAGTATTGCATAAAAGAAGAAAATGTTAAATTAATGATTTATATATTATATTGTCAGAAAGTATTTTTATTTTTTTATTTTTTTTTTTTTATCAGAAAGTATTTTTTCTAATGAGAAACTTTACCAAACAAAGTACCTTAAGGACAATCACTTTGAGACTAGGTCGAAATATACGTTAATAAAACTAATTGTTTTTATGAGTATTTTTAAACCAAATTAGTTAACTTTTACTATACCATAAACATTTCCACGGTTGTCAGGACAATAAAAATATTTTTATTTTACTTGCAATTTAATTAATTTATTAATTTTTTTTTTTTTTTTGAACATACTTTCATAAATAAAATACACGTATACTAGGAATATGATTATTAATGCCCATTTTTCATTAAATAATTTTTGATATTCTTAAAAAATATTAATGAGAAAAAAAAATTTAATTTAGATTTAACAATTTTATGTATACATTTGTTAGTGGTTATATGCACTTAATAGTACCTATATTACCTAATTTCTGTTATTTACATTACATAAACATAAAATATATAGCAAAGACTTTAGTTAAACTTATAAGAGACTTGCATTATAAGCCCCAAAACATTATGATTTGAAGCGGTTTCGATGAAGGCCATGGAAAAAGAAATGATTAAAAAAAAAGTTATAATAACACTAAATATTTCAAACGTACGAAATAGACCTTGGAACGATCTCTCTGTAGGTACTTTCGTAATTTGTAATAATGACGTTTTTTATTTTTATGAACTATTTTGAGTACACCAATAGCATACTAATTACTGTCGGTATCGTATCTATAAATACATCGCACGGGGCTATTACCAAATAATTTTCGGTTATATTATTATTATATTAATTCATTAGGAGCAATGATTGTGCCGGATCGTCTTGGAGATAATTCGCGTAATATGATTCCGGTACGTGTATGGTACACGGAAAACCGACGAATAATGTTCCTTGTTGTGTATTGTAATAACGCCACTGACGTAATTTGTATACCTATTGAGCAATTGACGCACGGAGTTCATCTGTACTATGCATATTATATTTAACTATCTACGACCTACCTATCTTGTTATTACATTTAGCGGACACAAGCGAGAGGGATCGAAACAGGTAAAAATATTATAATTCATAATTGTCACGAAAATTGTGAAAATCACAGAATTTAAACGAATCTTAAAATTAAATTAGTACCGAGGACACGTCACTATTCCACGATATCGTTTATAAAATCATTTTTTTTGTGTCGTAATAATTCTAATTTAAGAGCATAAAAAAAATAAATAAAAAAACACAAAAAACGAAGAAAATACTAAGTAGCTCATTATAAATATAATTTAAACTATACATTTATTCTGTATACTCGTGAAACGTGTTAAAGTGTGTTTATTTGTTTATTTTATCGTTTCGTTATGGACATAATTCGTTAAAATTTAAACCGTTAGATTGACGTAAAATGATAGTTTAGAGCCACGGTCGTATTTTATATTATGTTTATAGATAATAGATAATAAATATGCGTAGGTTTAGATATGATAGTTGTACACAACTACGTAATAATCGAACTTTTTTTTTTCATGGTCTACGTTAAACAAATAAAACAATGGTTAATTGCTTACATTTTTTTTCAGCATCCGGTTGCAATAGTTAAAATCACGTTATCAAAACATTTTTTTGTACAATATATAAACGAATTGACGAGTTCAAAATGTTCGAATGATTCAATACAGCAGAAAACCGCAGGTATAGAACTTCAATTCCAGTGTACGACAACGTTTAAAGTTCATGCGCAATTGCGATGTTTTAGAAAACTACTTTTTAAATCCATCTTAATAGTCAACATGCTATATCTTATTATTCTTACCCTTCGGAAAAATGTTATTATTAGGATTTCGTCACGGTCGCAGCGGTTCGTTGACATTCTTAAACGAGTTTTCTGTTTTTACCAAATCTAGAAATAAAGTCAATAATTTTGGTCATAAGTATAGTAATCGAGTTTGATTAGTTCGATACGCGTTGGTTCAACGATTACTGAAATCAGCAAAGCTGAACAACACTCGCAGAGATCGATTGCGCTTATATCCAAAAACAATATAATTATTTTTTACTCGCACTACAGATTTTGAGCTTATCAAATATTAATTTTACTAAACAAGCTGCAAAGATGACGACCATGATGATACCCAACATTGATGATTAAAACTCCTTGGCCCGTTTCATTATCGGGTTTCTTCTTATGGCCACATACGAGTATTTACCCAAAGAATACGCCTTAGGTAAATCTAGTAAATTACTATAACTAAATACTAAATAGTAATTAATAATATACACCTATTATATAAAGTAAATATCGCGTAAATATCATTCCTTTTACGTGCATCATATGATTTCAAAATATAATTTGTACACCATTTTCGAGGTGTTGTTCTAATATACATATATATGTGCTTACAATTATGAATTGCGAAATTATAGTTTTTTAAACTCTTCGAATTTTTAAGGTCACATAAATGATGTTATCATAATACTATTGGTATATGTATAATATATGAGTATATGATTACAGTCTTATCGTCTGTGTATGTTTTTGCTGACGACCAATCTCATCGGCACCACAATATACCCATGTGTCTATAATAAGTGGCTCTATATGATTATGTACGGTTTCTTGTTATGATATATTATATTATCCGAGTATATAAATATTCGGGGAATAAAGTAGAGCCCGTTTCGAAAGTTCTTCACACGCGTTCTTTACAGATGTTCTCGTTCTAAACGTTCGTCTTGGCGTTTGTTATTATATTATTATTATAGAACCGTCATCAGTCATCGTAGCTGCGGGCCCATCATGGGAAGACGTTGGATCGAAGTGAAAAGTCTCGTGGACGGTCGCTTCAGAGTTCGGACAGAAATTTTCACTTTTTTAAACGCGTGCCCGCGCGCACATTATAACAGTCATGAGATCCTCGGATTGAAACAATGGGCGTCATGCGATTCGCTTAATTATACATAAATGTGTACATATGTATTGTACAGTATAATGTATATATGTATATAAGTAATACTTACATGTACACTTCAACTCAGTAGATGTATATTATATCGATATATTATATATATGTATGTATGCATGTATGTATATTATAGTATATAATACAATTTACACGTGCACACATACGCGATGCATTAAAAAGTAAAAATAAAAAAGTTCTTTTCATTTTTTTTAAGAGCATTTTATAATTTGTTTAGTATACCTATATTATAACAATGATGGCGTGGCGGATATATCACAACGATCACGTGCAATCTCGATTTCCTTGATCTTGAACGCCGCATCCTACAGTCAATTCCGCTCTCGTCTGACCTATAGGCCACTAAACAATACTAACTGTCTTCTACGCCCACATAACATTTTGATAAATTATAATTATAATTATTATTTTTTATCGTAAAATTCGACTAGAATGTGTGTCGAAAATCGGTCTGTCCTGGTAATTGCGTTTAAACGTGTGAACAACTCTCACGTCCCTTTTCCCTTGAACTGTATGTAGTCATACGGAAGTTAATGTAAGTCGGTTTTATATTTTAACGATATCTTGGGTTACTATTAACGTATTTTCTCGTGTCACTCAAACTCGTCTATAAATGTTATTAAAAATAATTGTATAATTTTTGATTGGGAATACTTTCGGCATATTTATATTGCTGATATTAGCTCTCCCACAGACAGCATGGTAGGTACTATTATACCTATATCATGTATATACGTCCATGTACCATTCCTTGACACAATAACTCCAAAGAACGCGTTTTATGGTATTCACCAAATTTGGCATAAATATATCGAACAAGTCAATACAAAACGTCAAATTGAATGATGTATATTCTAAATCGAGCAGTTAAACAAGTCAATATTTACATAATTAGTGTAGGTATAATATAGACCACACATCTCGGGAAATTAAATTAATACATGTTTATTATTTATTTACACATTATAAAGTTACTTTATTATGTGAAACTAGAGACGTAATTTTTATGTGCTGTAATCTATATTATGTATCACAACATCATGTATTCTAATAGGACATTAGTCTATATATATATATATATATTTTAAACAAATGAATAATTAATTTAAGTATCAATAAACAATAAATTACTAACACTAATATACCAAGTTATTTAAAATATATTATAAAACACTATTCGCATATAATAAATAATTATGTAATGATTAATGATACTCGAGATGACTTTAAAGAATCCAAGGTCCTATAATCTATATTTATAGCGCACCGTTTATTAGTAAAATATCTTGTACCTATATAAACGGTATAATAAGTTTACTCATTTTTATGAAAGTTAACATACCTATACACTTCGCACAATTTTCCACATATCACATGTATAATTATAAATAAATAATAAACGTATATATTTAACGGTTACTGTACGTTATCATTTTTAGGTCATATATAGACAATAATGTTTGTGTATGTCAGTTACTCGCTATCCTGTCATATTATTATAATTTATGGTATCAAGATGGCCAAATGTACTTTCATACTTGTTTGTTTAACAAAAAATAATTTTTCATCAAATAATTTTAAGTAAAAACATTAAAAAATCATAAAAAAATTGCTTCTCACTAATACAAATATTTCAAAACTTAAAAATACAATACACATTTGTAATTTTTGTGTTTTTATAAAGCAACACATCTAAAATTAAGTTGATGCTTAGATACGTATATGGTACATAATAATTTAATATACTTATTAGTTATTAATATTTTATCAATATGTCGACCTTGAACAATCAATTATAGAAATGAATAACGCTTTACTATAATAGCGGGCTGGCCTCAAGTATATATCTCTTGTTGTATAATTTGATTTTTTAAGTGTTGTACGATTACGAAGTTATGTACTATAAGTAGTTATAGGTAGTAAAGGTATACTTGAAGACAAAACAATTTATAAACTTAAATGTGAATATTTTATGAATATTATTTTAATTTACGATGATAAAGTCATCACGAATCACGAT
This sequence comes from Melanaphis sacchari, assembly GCF_002803265.2. Taxonomy (NCBI): domain Eukaryota; kingdom Metazoa; phylum Arthropoda; class Insecta; order Hemiptera; family Aphididae; genus Melanaphis; species Melanaphis sacchari. The sequence continues at coordinate 24,700,524 of NW_020270366.1, read as the reverse complement.
ATTACATATTATATTGTATACGTGCTTATAGATAATTTGCTAAATATAATATTCAGTAATTTATTCTTGTTTAAATTAAACTTTTTCTAGCTGCAATTAAACATAATATTATTATACACCTATATATCCGTAGATACTTGTACAGAGATAACATGCCAAAAAAAAAAAAATGTCAGGGATAAATGTCGATCGTGACGAAACCCCGCGGTTGCGCAAAACTTTGCGTACTGTCAAATAATATATAGTATATAAAACCAGCTTGGTACGTGGCACGATTTTGTTTTTGCACGTATAAACGTTACAATTGCAAGAACCTATAATACAGGTCTTATACGTGTTGCATTCATATATTACAAATAATTTAGATTCTATGTTTATTATACTATTTAAAAATATAATATAAATATATATATATAAACGCATACGACTGTGTTTATTTTAATGTACCTTGTTGTTTTTTAAAAAGTAAATATTAGTTATATATGGCACTTTATCCGTACGCGTAGGTGTTCTGGATATAACTCTCGGACATCATCATCGTGTACGCGTTAACGTGTGGAAGGAACGTGTCATTATATATAATAATATTATATTGTATATGGGTGTAAGCCGTCTGAGTTTTTACTTTCCACTCACCATTCCCGGGCTAGGTATATCATTATAAGGTAGATATGTTATACTAGGTGCCTATAATATATAACTGCGGCAATAATGTTGTATTTTTTGCAAAACGATCTGCTTACAGTATTTTGAACGCCTGCGATCCTGCGACTATACACCGACGTCTATATTGATAAAAATATATATAATCATATATAGGTACTTCACATAATATTAATATGATAAATAACGTTATAAGGTTATAACAGTGTTTAATATTTATTTTGATGATAAGTTATTATATCGTACAAAATTGACAAATCGCTGAGCTATACGTTTATGTGAACGGGTAGGTACGTAGAAATGTGCTGTGAATAATATTAATTATTTAAGTCGAGAAAAAATTGACTGAAATTATTACATGCGTCTCGTGTCCCAGTTTTAACTGTTAAGAGTTAAGACTGTTGTATTTGTGTTCCAATTAGTTATCATCTTTATGTATTATTATTTATTATGTATCGATATAATACCTTTTATAAGAATGTTATTCTTATATATGTTAATATTTATGCAAATACAACGGTATAGTTATATTCTTGTATTTTTCCTTATTGAAATATATATTTGTGGATATCGAAAGACTTAAAACAAACTTGACGACATATTATTTGTATTCATTGGTCAGTGGTCTTATCTTTTATGATTTATCTTTCATAGTTTTATTTCCCAAGTATCTTACGTGGGAAGCGTATAAATCATTTCAAAGCTATTTCGCCGCTTACTTCTAAATAATAGCATATTAACTTTCAACTAAATCATCTAACCGGCAATTTTCTCACTCATTTAGACATAAATGATACTGTTTATCATTTTCTAAATGGATTCTCTAAATAAATGTTTTAATTTAAATAACTAAATGGTAAAATGCTGTAAATTAATTTACTTTCCTACTTTAAAATTGTATAGGTATAGCACCTAATTATTAGGTATCTATGCTTATGTTTATCTAATTTTAAATTATAAAATATGTACCTAATAAATAATAAAAAATAACTAAGATAACTTAATATTAGATAGATGTTAATACCTAGTTTTGTATTCACACATGAACAGAAATTAATTAAATGTAATTTAAACTTTTTTTCAAGTTCTATGCAGACAGTGATAATATTATTTAATACGATTTTACAACACGAAGCATCTCGTATAATATTATTAGACGTATCGTTAACTTCTCAAATCTTCCGTATGGCATTATGGCGTGATAATGCACACTGTAATTGTTATAATACAAGTGTTTGACGAGGTGCACATAGAGTACAATATAATGTTAAAATAATGGATATTAGATCATTTTTGTTCACTCTCTAATAATAGTAGTTATGTTTTCATTGCCATATGGTTAGAAAATACTTTATAATTTCATATAATATGATTCACTTCAGACGTTATTAGTTGATTGTGCTTATCCCAACATGGCATACTTAGAGTACTTGTACACCATACCACTTTCTACCGAAAATTGAATAAACAATTTTTTTTTCTACTGTTGGTTCTTATAATAGTGACCTGAACTGAAAATCGTTTGGACTTGACCCGATCCACTCTCACTCGATCCTGCTGTCACTCTTTGATTTTTCCAGAGGTTAAATTGCAATAGCGATCCACCGATCACCACGTGTGATCGCCACACCTCTGAAACAACGTGACGCGACTTCTGGGCGATTTATCATAATATAAATAAGAACGAGAATAAACTAGATGTACTTTATACGTTATATTATTGCAGTGTATGTATTATACGGTATACGTTTGAAGAGTAAATTATTGTATGTACTGTGACTATTTCCAATACGTTTCTGGGGTAGAATAAAATATAAATATTGTTATGTAATAATAATACTGATAAATTATTATTTAAATTAAACGTATATGTATGGTAATTAAAAAAAAAAATGTATTCATTCATGTCAGCTAATTAAATGAAATAAGAATTCGTTTACTTGAATGTTTGAATGTGTATCTATACACGATGTGTCTTATGTGGGCTTATGTTAGTCTAAACTAGGAATGCTTTGCCGTTTAGTAGTTTTAACAGAAAATTGTAGTTTTCGTCAAAATAACAAAGAATAGCGTGTCAGATTTTCTATTTAAAACCCTAAAATGACCCTTCCCCCAAGTAGGCGCGTATTTGCACCCCAAAAACGGGCAGATGTTTATGTCTAGCGGAGTAAAAGTGGGTGGAATCATTGAAGGTTAGTCTTATATTATTATTTACTAAACGCAGTTATTCTCAGTACTCCGTCAGTTACAAATCCTAAACGTCTCTATTTTGAGGTGGCTACAAAATACAATTAATTTTTTTAATTTATTCGAAAAATTTTAATTTTACTATTTTATTAAATGTATCTATTAAAAAAAAAAATAATATTCTTTTATTCCGGTCAATTATTTTTAGACTATAATAAATAATTTATTAACTTATACATTTTCAGTATGCTTTATTTTGTTTTAAATTAATTTAAAAAATAGGTATGTATTTATAAGTATTTAATTCACACATGGATTCGAAGTATTATGGTAAGTTATAAAATATAATGTTCATACATTTTAAATATAATATATTATTTATTTTGCATTTTCTCCTTTTATACTCCTCTTGGTATACCTGATATTTAAATTATTTTAAATTGTTGTTCTTTTTTCCGAGATTTCCTGTATTATTTCCTTAATTTAATCATTCAGAATTTTTATACAAAGTAAAAAATTTAAATATATTTTTCCGTTAATTGGTTTTATAAATCTGTAATTAATAATATAAAGGTATTAATTAAAAAAAATAATAATATAACATAATTTGTTTAATTACATAAATTTAAGCAAATTTCTAATATTTTACAAGCATAAAAATAATTTTTACAGACTTGTTATCATTATATAATAGGTATATTCAATTAATAAACAGTAGATAACATTTTAAATTATGTATTCAATTAAGAATTTCATCATTTAACGTAGTTTTTATTTTTAATGGGATTTTAACTTTAAAATATTATATATTTAACGAAATTAAAAAATAAATCATTTATAGTACATGGTAAATACGTGAAATTTTATCTTATATAAAGGTATGTTGGAATTAGTGGCCAACAATTTAAAAACTCTCACCAACTGTAAAGAATCGTGTATAAATGTATGTATAATAATGTTACTTTTTAAATGTACATTGTAAAACGTTATAAAGTGAATAAAATGATAAGTTAGTTCCATGTAAAATGCAAAAATATTATGCAATTTCCCTTTTGTTGTATTAGGCGCACATACACTAGAATTTAAACGAGTTTATTGTTTTGGAAATTTGAATAATATGTATAATTTAAATTGTCTTGGTGAGTCAATCGTCAGAATTATAAATTGCACTACCTTTTATAACTATATCATAATCTATGTCGATATATTACCTCAAATAAAATAAAAAAACACAACAATAACAAACGTTTTGTCATTTATTTTATTCGACTTAAGTAATTTGTTTCGAATATACAATATTATATTTTTTATTTATTTTCATAAACCTGTCTTATAAATCATAATTTATATTCTAGGTATTATTTGTATGATTGTAATTAAATATTACATTCAAAGTATGTCCTTTATTCAAAATAATATAAGTATTTATTGGGTGTAATATCGTACATAGATAATTTAGTGAAATATTATTTATTTTTTTTATAAGTAATTCTTACACTCGGAAAAATAAAGAACTCGATCATTTTAACCGCATATTTAACCTTTAATTGAATTATATATATTCATGAAATGTGCTACACATTTCATCTGTTACATTTTTAAATTTCTCTTAGAACAAAAATTCGACCATATATTATTATATTTTAATCTTATTCGTAATACAATCGTGTGTTAATTATATAACATAATTTAGTGTAATTAAATTATAATGGTTATATCGTATACGCCACGCAAATCATAACATCGTAAATTCATAATAATATAATATAATAGTTACATTATACTCGTATGTATGCGCTTGACTACAATTATTAGATTGTTTCAAGCGCGCGTTTCGTGTTTCTCGCGTTAGTCGTCGTGTCTGATAAAAAAAAAAAATTAAATTATGTTACTTAAACGTGTCACATAATATTTTACATAGACACATGACGCGTTTTAAAACAAAAATCTAATCTCTCACAATCTTATGTGTATATAAATTCACACACACACACACTCACATACATATTATATAAGTTATCGCACGCTATCTCAATAAATTATACTTATACTTTGATACACGTATAATGTATATAATAATAATAGTATAAATATATAATATGATCGTCGCCTCGCACTTTCGCATTGTACGTATAGGTATTACGATCTCACGGAGATATCGTGGATGACTCTCCGTATATATAATGCGTGTGTTAAACTGCATATATATATTATAGTTGGTTACTTTTTACCTATATTATGTTAATATTATTATTACTATATTAATATATTGATATCGTGAAGACCACGTGTACGTGTGCAGTGTATCTATATCGGTACACCTCCAGCTGTATAAACTGTAAAAGAATCTAGTAAAATATATTATTACTTGATACTATATATATATAACGTCACGTGTGTCATGCGTAGGTATTAAACCTAATAATATTGCATTAAATAAGACGATGGTCGATGACCCTCAGGGTGCGCTCACTCGGGTACCCCACCCTACGATACGCAACTTAAGACATATAATATTATACGAGTACTTAACAAATGTGAGGGAATTAATCAATTCATTATCATTTACACATTACTATAAATGCAATATGCATGTATAGTTTAAGTACAATATGCTAACCTAGACGATGTAAACTGCAGTTGTGTAGACGTTGTATCATACATATATATCTGCATGCATGTGGTTATTGAGCGAGATTTAATGTTACACCAGTGAACCTTTTTGCTTTAATTTTCATCAATATGTTTTAGCTTATTAACTGATACATTCATGTATCTAAATAAATCATCTAATTATTATAAGAAATTTCCTTGACATATGCATATAACTAAGGGATGATCTGATTGTCCCATTGTACTGTGTTATACTTTTGCTTAAAATAAATCCTCGTGGTTTAAGCGAAATACCGATAGTCGTAAGATAGGGAGAAGTGATGCTCTGCACGGTGTTCCCGCACACGCACAAAAAAAAAAAAAACTCCGAGTTCATTACCTATATATTATATTAGAAAAGTTGTTTAGCTAATAAATTAAGTATTTTCAAGAGAAAAAAACCAATAAAAGACGGCTCTTGAATAACGATTTGAAAAACATAACGAATCGCATCGTCTGTCAGCTCCATATGATATATATTATTATTATAATCCTTCGCGTGTAATGGTACCCGGGCCCATTATTATTGTTATTAACGTTGTTGTTATTATATTATGTGCGGTGTGTGCCGAGACGAGACGCGATTGCCGTAGCTACCACTGCTGATACGAGATCGGTTTTTACACCACGCCGGGCGAGGCCAACGCGTTTGTGTCGGCGGACCGTGAATGCCACCGCCAGTTGAAAAACCACATCCATAAACAGACAGTGCACAGTGACGCCGCCACTAACCGTATCCCTGTCTGGGGCAATATTCTGTTGCAGTCGTCACTTGCATCGCGCACTGTACTTATTATTAGTATTAAATCATAAACAATATGTTATATACCTACGCTTTTAATGTAACAATAATAATAGTAATAATAATATTATTATATTAAAAGCTTAAATGTTTATACTCAACTGCTACGATATATCTTTTGTATCTACGTATGAGGGGTGAAGACTTTTCCTATAATGGCTAAATGAAAATATTATAATATACTGAGCTGTTCGTGTTGCGCGGGTGTTCCTTGTACTGCACAATGTATTATTAGCAGTGTACACAAAGTGGTTCTTTTTCAAAGGTTAGCACTATAATTGTATCAACAAAAAAATAATGAACGTTTTTGAAAATACTTTTTATACACGATTTGAAAAGACATTAGAAAACAGTCAAATACGTTTTTATATTTTTTTATTTTCAAAAGTTTTTTAATATTTTGAACGATGACATACGTTTTCGATTTCATATTCCATTGCATAATAATAATATTCTTGAAATTTCATTATAGATATACATATAAAAAAATAAATTTCAAACTCGTCCCTCCTAATTAGTTGAAATTATTTGATATATTGTGTTCGAATGAGCTGAGGATATTATAATATTATCGTGGACCGCCGACACATTTCGTGGTCTGCCAATACCACATTGCTACCCATCCCAACTGTGCGCCACTCCACTCCGATCGTCTAAGCCTAAGATAATTCTAAATTATAACCAATTGACTATAACCGTTCGAAATTTCACTTCATATACCTTGTTTTACGCACGCTGTATCTATATATAGTACATCGAGCGTGGCCGTAGCGAACCGCCAATACAGCTCGCGTATTATTTGTTGTGTGTGTGCGCTCGGTACGCATTATGCACTGGCGTCTTTGGTCGGCAGCGGACAATGGCGGCGGGTCTGTTTTCGCACGCGACCTTGTCGGCGGCGACAACAGTGTTTCCGTCGGCAGGCACGTCCGAAATATACGTACGGCGTTTACCGTTTTCCCATAAAGGGTTATGCACGACGCCGCTGTTGTCGTCGTCAAGTCATGACCGTTGTACGCGTAATACATCGCGCGACTACGATGGTTGTGATCTGCGGACAAGTCACTGAACAAATACGGTAAACACTATATTTATATTGTGTCGCAGAGTGCAGAGGAACTGTAGAGTATACCAACGTGTATAGAGATTATAATGACTCTTCTGCGCGGCGGGAAACTTTACTGAAAATGCGAATTTCGAGTCATATTCGATGTTACGTATATATAATATTATGCAAAATAAAAAAAAATAACTAGAGTAGAAATGGTCAGTTATTTGACGTCGTGCGAGTGTAACGTCTAGATTATTACATTGACTCACCGCAGCATAAACGTCTTAAAGCGCTCCGATAGACTGGCACGTATATTATATTGTTTTATGTTACAGCACTATACAGCTAGGCTTGATAGCCGGATTATAAAAATAGTAAACATGTCACGTATATTTCATTTATAAATGTCCATTGTTCAATCTTAACGGGAGTTGCGATTTGTAAATGTTTTTTTCAAATTTATTTTGTCTTTTTTGTATATTATATTTATTTAATTTTTGCATTTTATTCAATCACGTACTGTAACTAATTGTTGGTATGATGTTTAGTATTAATTTTATAGTGATTAGCAACAATAAATTTAAAATTTATAGGTATAATAAAAATAAATGTTTTGTGCGCATAATTATTTGTCGTCAATTTTGCAAAGTTAAAATATTAAAAAATAATAAGTCGACTCAGCACACATTTCTTATAAAACTCTTCATATAGATATTTTCAAACCTATTATTATATATATAGTGATGATAACTGATTACCTACAAGTGCGCGTTAGTGTAAATTGAAAATTAGACATAATTATTTCAATATTTACTGTATATTTACTATATATCTATACGCTTTTTGTTAAAGCTTTTATCGGAATATGAATATAACCTGTTAAAAGAAAAACAAAAACGTGACATTTAAGATTTATGTTGCGGTATACTTTAGTATACGCAATATTTTAGTCGTAAAATCAACAATATTATGCAGAAAAGTTATGATGATAACCTTTAATCCGAAACATCTCTTAAAGTACAGTTTCATGGTGGACATAGAATCGCACTGAATGGAACGGCACGCCAATTCTCGAATAACTATTAAAAAACACGCACAGTCACAATAATTATATTTTTTTGTTGGAATGGATCCGGTCGTGGTGTGGGGCGAACCGTGAGCCACGCGCGGTCCTAGTCGAGAGCTACGCGCTGATGAAAGTATACCTTCTGATCTCGCGTTACGAATATACACGACAACGAGTGTGCAGTTCAAATCGGACACGTACCTACGATGCAATACATATGTATGCGTATTGTGCGAACGCCGTGCTTACGAGCTGCTCCGCGTAAACGGCACGAGATCAATCTAATCAGACCGTTGCGCCGTGTACGATTAAACGCGCGCACTCGACGAACAGAAAATAATAAAAAAAAAAACGTCGCGAATCTTTAATTGAATGGTTAAGTTTTTTGTGCGGTAAAACGATTCTCCGCGTGGACCGTGCAGATTGGATGTCGAATTCTATGCCGTTTACGACTCGGTGATGAGATAAAAAAATAAATAAAAATGTAATATAATATTATGTTATATACCTAACTTGTACAATATTTTATTACATAGGTAGGCTTTGCATTGTTATCGTCTGCGCGCTGCACAACTCGGACAGTAAAGGTACATATTATTATTTTATATTGTGTGTAAATTTGTTTGGCCGTCGCCATGTATAAAATAAGAGCCAATATATATATATATATGCGTGTATGTGTGAGTGTATGACAACAGAATTCAAGTTCAGCTATGTACAAATAATTTGTGATTGTTATGTAAACATGATTTATTACACAGCCATGCACTAAATCTAATTTCGTTTTAATTGAACAAACTAATCAATTTGAATCGACGATTGTCCCGAGACTCAGTGTAAGGTTTTTTCCAATTAAATCTGCGCACGCGGTTGGACTCGAGTCTCGAATCATGTTTTGTATCGTAATGTCTAATTCTAATTTTTCGTTTCAATTTCAAATTCTTCTTGGAGTTATAATCTGTCATTTTTCTTTTCGCTTGTCGTTGCGTCTATACATAGGCGAACTTTGAACATTGAACACAAGCGACCTCTGCCGTTTCAACTCTATTGTTTCTTTTTTATCGCGTCTATATTATGTACACGCATAATTTAATGTATCAAAAACGTCAACTATAATGCGTCATAATGACATACGAAAGCACTACTGCTAGAGAAGAGAAAGACTTTTTTCTTATTCTAATAATTATCTATTCTATACTTACATACTATTACAATAACAGTCTCAAATTCAACGTAATGTTTTATGCGTGTCGGTTATAAATAAGTATATTATTTAAATTTTAATACTGCTAACGCTGTTTTTTTAAAAATATGTCGCAAATATTTTTATACTTTCATGCACGCGCTTAAATATGGGGTTTAATTAATTGCAACTTCTCCGTGGATCCTTCGATCTGTCCAATACGAAATCGATAATACGCAAAGAGCATTCAAAAATGGAGTTTCCCGCCAGTCGTGTGACATATGTTTAGCTGTCCGTCCAGGGTCGACGCGGCTGTTTATCAGTATAATATAAATTATAAGTATAGATACTATTGGTCCACTCGTTTCGTAAGAGTATTTTTCAAGACATACGTGTAGCGTTAATCCGGCTTCACGAATCGTATTTTAGTGTGTGTATATGTGTGAGTGTATTCACTGTGACTATGTATTATTATTGCATGTTTATACTTATATATTGATATACTATAATATCTATTACCGATCATGGTCGTTCGATCAAAACAGAAAACAATACATAATAATAAAGTCTTATCGCGGTCTATTCAAGGTCAACGTTTGCATATACGTAAATATAATGCCATTTAGCTGCTGTATATAATATTATATAGGTATTATTGCAATGGCGGCTGATGACATTGCGCGGCTGCTGCATCAAACATACACACACACACACACACACATTCAAAGAGGAAATAGGATATCTCCTAGGGTTCCGTATACATGATACATTAACCGGTGGTGTGGGGGGTCGCGTTCTTTCCTGCGCGCGTGTGCTCATCGTGTTGGGCACACACGACATTGCAGAGGTTTTATACACGGCACGCGTTCACCCCCGACAGCTGTGGTTTTTCCGAAAACCTACACTATACAACGCGCGCGCAGAGGTATTGTAGGTATACATTGGAAATCGTAGTTTTTTTCAAGCTGCAGTTTCGACGCGAGGGATGGTTATAAAAATACATGAAATATCGGTATAGTGTTTTGTATAGTATTGTATAAAATATGCTTTTCTACTGGCAATCATGCAAGGGGATTATATTATTATTGTTGTATCGTATATAACACTCATCACGTGTGTTGTGCTCGTTTATGTTTGAAATTAAAAAATATTTTAATAGTTATAACATACATTTTTACTGTTTTATATACATCTATACGAGTAATAGGTATACTGTTATGGATGTATTTTACTCATATATTATACTTATACGCGGGTTCAGTCAAAAAAATGCAGAAATCAACACGCAACGTAGACAACATAATTTATATAAATATATATACATGTACTACCGAAAAGCAAATTACTTTTACTTAAAGTCCATTAGTCTATTGTATTAACGCGACCCCGAAAACCTTCGACGAAATAAATTTTCGATAATTCAAATCGGTAAACAAACAAAATTATAATATGATTATCCGACACGTTAACCGCAACGTTAATAAGTACCTATCTGACACGTTTTCTTTTAAAAATAAAAGTTCACTTTTTGTATTTGAAAACAAATAAGATTAATAATAATTCAAATTTATTCTCATAATAAAGTATAGTGTATTGTTTATTAATTTTGTTTTTTTTCTAAATTTTCACTTGATAAAATGCAATAATAATTAAATTTTACTCTATAATCTATTTAAGTTGTTGATAAAATATTAAATACACATTTTAAATAGATATAAAAAATATTTATATGCTTCACTTTAACATTTTTTAATAATGTTTGCACACATTTTTTTTTTTTTTTTAATATTAAAAGAATGTTGAAATATCGTATTACACGTAAAAATAAATAAAAAATATATCATAATATTATTATTATGATGTGTTCCAGAGTAAATAATTTTTGTAGGTTAAAAAACTAATGTAATACTATGAAACATTAACATGTCTTATTGTATTTTGTGTATGTTAAACTTTATTGCCTAAAATCAAATACTCGATTTTTTTCACACTCATCGTTGCCTGTATAACAATCGTGAATGCTTAAAATCCTTATTTATCATCCTATATAAGTGAAAAATCCATTGAAACGTTGAATATCTACCTACCTATATTATGTCAATGTTACGAAACAGATTTTTGTTTCCAGTTGAACCATTAGAAAAAGATAAAATGACGTAAAGTGCACATTATGAGATGCAGCGCTGATGAATAGTATACATATAAATGACCTAAATGCATCCAAGCAGATGGTTTAAAGTTTCATAAATAAACACCGCCGATCAACTCCATATATATCATAATAAAAAGTATGCTATGATATTTGAACAGCTGTGCTAAACATATTATACATAAAAAATGCGCGTTCCCCCGTTCAATAGGTTTCTATATAATAATATATGATGAGCTCAATATGTGGATAGGATTTTTAGCATGTGTTCAAGCCACTTGGTTTTTTTAAATAAAACTAACGTCTAATCGAGAGTAAACAATTGTACTTAAAATTTAAATAAACGCAAACAGATGATTGCAGATACATGTATGGTTAATGGTTATATTCCATAATTAGTATTTCCTAGTACAAGGTGATTAAGGACTAAAGACTACAGTGATAGTTTGAGATCTCCAAATATAATTCTTTGAGTATATGCATTTGTCTAATAAATTAAATTATTATAAGATAAACTATTAATAAGTAATATTAAACTTTGGAAATAAATCTATATTACATAAATATTATAAATTTTTATTAACAACCTTAATCATAATTTATTCCGAAAAAAATAAATTATATTTGTCGTGCATATTACACACAATTTTGATGTTCTCTGTTATAATAATATGATAAGTTTTTTAAGTACCTATAATCTATATATATTAAACTATGTCAATTGCTAAATTTCTTGGTCATCTATTCATTATTATTTGATTTGACGAATTTATAGAGATTTTTTATGTTTGGCATTTCACTATAAAAAGATATCTACTGCAAAGACCATATAACCTATATATTGTTAAATTTTATAAAAGCCAAGTATACAAATCTAATATAAATACTAGCACAATAATAATATAAAGAATAAAATAACTATGTGTTATAATATGTAGGTACTTTAGTACCTATGTGATACACCTAACTTTTCACGTTTTATTCATACAATAATAGTCGTGTGTGACCATACATGTATGATTTATACAGTATATTAAAATAGTTAATGGTGGAGAGGGGTTGGACACATGCATAATATAATATATTGTCGCATAGTGCAAATCCTGATACTGGATAAATATGTACACGGAACAACTTATAAATTCAGTATTTATGGTCCACGAATCGAAAACAAATCTGCCTATGTAGGATTGCCTGTATATAGAAATTGTTTGTACAATTTTTATTTTTTATACACGCGTTTCCAAGTGAAATTTGTGTCACAACGCGTACCATGTACATCGTGGTTATAATATGTGCGTTCCGCAAAAATAATTATAAGGAAGGTAAATAAATAATAATAATGATAAAAAAGCCATAATAGATATATAGTTTTGAAAAAAAAATACTAAACCTATATATATATATATCTAACTTACTAATGCAGTAGTCTGTATAGAACGAGTTACTCGTAAAAAAACAATAAACTACTCGAGTAGACATATAAATTATAATATTTAATTTAAATTTTGTATTTCAAGAATTATGACGTTCATTGTAGTTTTTTTCGTAACCGTGGTATATCATATTTATTTCATAATTTCTAATCATTAAAGTACAGAAACTATTGTCGCATTTTCGGAAAGAAAATGCTATATGACTACGTAAAATTTTACTGTTCCTATTACTTACCAAATGCGAATAATATTAATAATAATGGGAATCCAACAGAGTCGGTCATCGTCGCATTCGTCGTATCCAGTTTCCCGTGGCATTCCCATCATCGTGGAGTAACAAAAACTCGGACTTGTGAAAGTTAAACCCTACACGTAGTTTGTTTTCTTTTAAATGATATATAATAATAATAATAATAATAACGTAACGCGTTGCGCTAATGGAATTTATAGGATGATACATTATTTACACCTTATATTGGATATTGTTACATATTTATAACATAATATTCATACCTACATTTTATAATATATAATATGTACATACAAAGTTTAAATCTACGCGGTGCGTGTTGTTATCACGGTGGTATTTAAAAAGAAAAAACATGATCGATACGAGCACTTATGTATATGTGTATAATATAATATATTTGTGCGAAATGTGAAAGTTAAATATACCTATATAGTATATATATATATATAGCCATATAGGTGGTATAAAGGTATATATTATATTATGTGTATACGAGTGCGTGAGTTTTTTTATTTTGATATTTCGCATCAATGGAGGAAACAAGGGTATATATTATATATACTGCAAGACGACGAAGAAACGGTTCGCACGGAAACCAGTTTGTATATAAAACTTGTCTCCGAGCGAAATGTTCTATTGGCTCTATATAATATAATATATATTATACATGTATAATAAACCACGTGCACATATTTATTATATATATGTTTAATATGTGGTATAAATACATGTTTATGTACCTACACGGGTTATACATATAATATATAATATAATACATTTTATGCGCCTACATAACACATCAAACTTATCCGTTAACCTCGTCATGCCGAATTTGTTGTTAGCTGTCAAAATTATTATATTATGTACAGAGACTTTAACGACCGTGTTCCGCGGTGCTTTAAGCTACACGTAGTTGCAGCTATAACACGGCGTAATAATAATAAATAATATGATTAACAGAATCTTTATTGTTGACAGATCGGTGTTATCGGTGTAGTTGGTGAACGATGAGCACTCGCAGTAGTAGCAGGATTAAAAGTCCTGTAGGATGCAGATGCCACTACATACTAAAACGATGTATGGCCATACATCTTCAAAAACAATCGCTTGTCCGGTACGTCCCACAACAAGCGGAAACTTCTCCGTACTGGATGTACGACAACGGGTACCTAATATTCCAGGCGAGTACACTTAATTATAAAATAATAAATGTATTATGTCACACATAATACTATATGATGTTAAAATTGTATGCACCTTCGAAATATTGTATTAGCGATAATTGGTCATTCAACCATAATCTATTTATAATGTAATCATAGTTTTTCACCTCCAGTATGTAAATTTTTGTGTGATCGACACAGTTATATTATAGGTATTAATAACGCAACGCATAAACTTACATAATCAGCTCGCATCTAAATGCTTCTCATTTGAATAAATTATTATAAATGCATAATACTCTTTTTGGATTTTTTTATTTTATTATTATTATTGCGTTTTTTAATCCGAAGATAGTTGTAGACGTTGTTTAGTGGAGTTTTGTGAAATATTTTTTTTTTTTTTTGCATCTCATAAAATGTTTCCAAGTCACTAAAAGACTGAATCAATATACGATATATTATAATATGTTACATTAAATATATTATAATAATACTTAAAAGTATAAGTACAACCTAATTACCAATGTTTACCATTTACGTATCTATAGCAATATATTAGGTAAACAAAGAGTATAAAACACAATAAGTTTTTAGTCAATCGAATACCGTCTTGTACTAATACATAATAATCTTTACAAAATATTGTTCCCAATAGATTGTATGTATAATATTATACTATATACCTTACAGGCATTGGTATTGGTCGTTATATATAGTCAAGCTCCATTATATACATAATTTAATACGACTCAATTTACATCTTATAAGCGACGTATAAATACATATTTGTTGACAAATTTTAACCTGAATTTTACCTTAAAATTATTTGCCACTCCAAGAAAATATTTTAAATGAAATAGGTAGGTACATGGTACATGTTCAGGTATAGAATACTATATAGATTCTACATGTTTTGCAGTTATAATGAGATTCATTTAACTGACGCACAATCAATATCTATAGAGTACAGCTATAGTGCCTACTCATTTATTATTTATTATATTATTTACATTGTTCTTCTATTCTTTTCGTAATGACTAACAATCATTAAAATACAACTACTGTCTAATTGTGCGTGCTATTTTCTATAATAATACAATGACATGATGGAATTTTTAAATAGTTAAATAGATTATTATTATAAATTATAACGTATTGTCTACTGTGCGTACGTATTTTATGTGTATAATATAAAAATATTCTACCAATAAATTATAAATTTATACACGAATATATAAAAATTTATGAATTTTATTTTTATTCGAAATATGTACAATAATACGAAATTAAAATTAATTTTACGAGGAATGTTTGATTTTAGAGCTTTTTGGAGTCGAATCTAAAATGTGTCTGGAATCGAAGTCTCGTAGAAGCGATGCAAGTAGTCAAATATGAGGGATACGTCTCACCGGGAGTGTTGTTGCTCACCGGTGATCCATGTTCCATGGAGGTAATAAGAGGCGCCTGGTGCCGTAATGTACTCAGGCCACCGAACAGTTACGTTATCACTAAAATTGGTAATACTATTCATATCCAAAAATTTTATATTTTATTATTATATTAGCAGCACGTCTGCACTCTTGTGTATTAATAATGTAATATGACATTTTATATAACCAATCATATAAATTATACATACACAATAATAATAGTATTAATAAATATTAATTATTTTATAATATTACGTATTATAATAGGTATATTTGTTTGTTTCAGGCGACATTGAAGATTGCGTAGTGGAGGACTTGAATCAAGGACAATTTACTCCGTTATCTGAAGCCCTATGCCTAGTCATACTGGAGCTGACCAGCGCAAACCAAAATGCCACAATTGACACTGTGCGTTCAGCCCTAAAAATATATTTCTCCAACATACAACCGCCGGCCGAACACATTATCTATGATGCGATGGTCAATCTAATGTCTGATAATAAGGTATTATATAAAAATAAAATCACGTATAAGCCATTTTAACCTAATTCAATTTAATATTCCTGTATTTAATTCGATGCTTATATCCTGAAAATATTTCAACATGTACCTACTGTACAAGCTTTCGATTTTCATTTTTTAGTCGTAGAATTTAATTTGTATATTATTTAATTTTAACTCGTTTATCAAGTAATTTATATAAGTTATAATTAAAAAATATCATCGACAGTAAATTTTATTCATACATGTTTTTATAAAAATTATAATATAATTATACTGCAGTTTTAATGAGATAAAAGTAAAAACATTTTTATTTCGTCAGTAATGTGATTTATGATGAAGTATATAAAATTAAAACAAATAGGTATATATATATAATATCATATAATATAAAAACTGCAAATCGATACGAAATTTTATTTTTAACTTCATGCATTATCGGCCTTGAATGAAATAAATAGTATCTGATATTGCTTCATGGGATATAATATATATTTAACATATTAACTTCGGCTCTAAGAAATTCCCTCATAAACCGGTTTCATCTGAATTATTGTTCGGGCAACGCAGTGTAATATAATGGAATTTTATACAGATATACCAGACCTCCAGGGGTTACTTTGTTGTGACGCCGGAGGTGCAGCGACTAGTCGGTTCAGCGACCGCTAGCCCTGCACACAGTTTGCGGTTGGGAGGAAGTAGCCGGTATAGCCCAAGCAAAAAAGGGTTCTTGATGTCTACAGAAGAAGCGTATATGAAAGTACACGGTGACATAGAGACCTTAAGAGACGGTGACCAAACTCATCAAAACATCCAAACCAATTTGGCAGATATTATATCAGGCGGTAAGTTTAAATGCCATCTAATATTTAAAACGCCGAATTACAAAATTATGTATATTTTGTTCCCTAATAGTATTTAGCAACAAAAATTCTTGTAATAAATAAATAATAATCGTATTGAATATCAACGTCTTCGTTTTGTAGTTTATTGCATACATCAATCACTATGATAACTGATATTGCATATTATATAGGCATATTCATAAGATTGTGTGAGTGTGTAAGTAACTTTAACGTTTTAAATTAATATCATTCTTTTTTTTTTTAAATTCTGATTTCCGATAAACTAAATACGAGTCTTTCAAATATAAAATGAAAATTTATGATTGGATCAAACATTTTTTTTTAATTGGCGATAGGCGACTACAATCCGGTTGTTCAAAAACGTATCATGAATATTATGCGGCTATACATTATTATTTATTAGTAATATCATGTGTGCCTAGTGTTGACAACATGAAAACAAAAAGGTAAACTTTGAATACCAAACGCATCAACAACATTTATCAAGTACCCCTTAACACGTCATAAAAAGATCAAAAAACGTACCGTTACTCACACAAACACTCACACATACACACTATATCATTCCAACATACAGGGAACCGCTAACATGGGACTTTTTGTTACTACACAGGTGAAAGGACTAGATTTTATTTAAAACTACACAATATGTGTATACTCGTACGTTTTTAATATGTGACACACGAATTACCGTTGCAGAAACATACTTTTCTTACCGTCATTAATCTGCAATCAAGTTTTAGCTATATAATATAATTATTATTATTATATAGTATCATTTGTTTGTTTTACTGTGGCCGACAAACATAATATAGGCGAAGTGGAAAGACAAAGCATAGGGGCCAGCCAAACCATTCGACATAAATTCCTTATGATAGTATAGATCCTCTGCTTTGAACTATACTATCTACTTCGAATACTAAAAGTATACAAGTTCCAAACTTACAACTAAATCCTTGTACCTACATAAACGTATTAATTATATTTATTTGGGTCAAATAGGTGTTTTTATTTTTATATTTTTATTTTTCTAGCGTATAAGTCTACAACGAAAACACCGTATATTATTTTATGTATTATATGATTAATTTAATATAAAAGTTATAATTTGGAGATACATCACTCAATGTATTGCTTATTTAGAGTTTTAAGGAGTGCATACACACTATATTTGAACTCCCGTTATTCATATCTCGTAATCTCTACACAATATATTAATAATATTTTTATAATAAACGATTCTTGTAAAGGCGATGTTATAGAATAAAATTATAACATCATGCTATTTTTCTGTGTTATAAAATGAGTATCTAGTCTCAGAAATTAATGTAAATCGCAAAGTGCATTGAAATTTCAGTCATATTTAGAATTAATTAACTACTCGTTTGAAATTCAATTTTCAAATGTATTTAAATTATCCTGCTACATGGAATAGTGAATGCTGTCATTCAAAAAAGTATCACAATAAAAACAGTAAAATATAAAAAAAATAAAAAATATAGTTTATTTAAAAAAATGTAATTTTAAATTATTTGATTTTAAATTATTTGAAACTACAATGTGTCTAATACATTAATACTTTTCGAGAAATGAGTGTTCACCTTTAAAAGAATAACCTAATGTATCTATTTATACGAGCCAAATTTGCGTCTAAACATAATGCATATATTTACGTATAAAAATATCTGCCATTTATTACAACTTATGTATAAGTTCCTTGTGTACTGTATCCATCATGTTATAATATTATAAACGTTAGTTATAGAAATTATGATATGACGTTTGGTCGTTTGCGCAGGTAATTCGGATGATAAAACATTGTCGCCCAGGCGGGATACATCCGGCGACAGGCTGGGTAGACGCAACTCGCTCAGGACCAACTCGGCGTCCCGCCGCTTTCAGACCACGCTACAGCGGAGCGGTTCGATGAGACATATATCGAACAAAAACAAAACGGACGATTGCTACGGTGGCGTGTCCGTGGAACCGAGTAAGTACCTGCACTCGCTGCAGACGATTCTATGCTAATATAATAATAATACCCATATAATATCGCGTACTAACATTAAGCTAATTATATAGTGAAAAATATCCAATTACGCTACGAGCGCATTGAAAAATAATAACAACAATAATAATAATACCTAATTTTACGGCGCAGTGAGTATATAATATAATATTCGTTGGTGTGTTATTCGCAGAAAAGTCACCGGGTATTTTTTCGAGACTGTTCGGCAGCCGCAGATCGAGTTCCAAATCCCGAAAGTCTAACAACTACTGTTGTGCCACTCAGTTCCCTCCGGACGAATGGTTCAACAAGAGTGTACAGCCACAACAGTCGATATCCACTCAAACGGAGAAGGTATTTATGCTTTAAAATTATATAGTAATGTCATATTTATTTTATTATAAGCCGACTTGTCTTGAAACATCATTAATCAATTCGAATAAATTAAAATACCGAAAAACTAAAATATACATCACATTGATGCATAATAGGTATATTGTGTATATTTTTTGTATATTATTTATTTATGGTACTTATGTTATACATTATAATATAGGTAGGTAGTCAATCGCGTTATACTGTTATTTAGTTTCTTTTCCATATTTTAGACGAGCACATTATTACTAATACTTGTGCACTCTATATGAAGTATGAACATAATTATACTCGTAATAATTATTATACTGAATATACTATCTGCTATGTGTTTTATAAATGTGAAATGAGTTTTTTCTACTAACAGCTAATCTCAAAAACTGGTCTGATTCCAATAAAAGTTATGCAAATAGATTCAATGAGGCTTAGAGTGTATTTAAGTTTCTTTTTTTGACCACTACAGGTTACTACAGCTAGGAAGGTGATTTATACATAAATTTAATTTTAGATCACAAAATCTAAATAATATTTTTGTTTATATATTATATGTATTTACATACATCGATAAGATTGCCATTAGTTACCGGAAAAAAATATAACATCGTATAGATTAGTTGACCCGCCATACGTTTTTTTACAATTGTTTTTTAAATAAAAATAAAATAGGAGGCATTTTTTTATTCAAATGTACAGCAAAAGGAAATATCCTTATGTTTGTCGCTATGTACTTAAAAACTGTGCTCCGCCTATTTTAACGAAAATTGTATAGATTGTTTTTAAAAATATCAGGAATATTTCAAGAGTAGTTTGAACCACGTTCGAAAATTATTAAGTGATATATCTAACTTTTTTTTTAAGAATTGCTCATTTTAGTTGAATTAGTTCATTAAGCGAGATACAGTAGGTACACTGTTGCCGATTAGTGAACTTAGGTATACTAAAACGTAGTTACACTGAGCGTCATATTTTATGTTCATTCATTTTTCTCCAGGCAAAATCGAGTTACACTAAAAACGTATACACACGTATAAATGCATGTACGAGTAATATAATTTTTATTACAACTAATAACATTAATATAAATTGCTATTTGGACTCGTATCAATTTTAATAAATATTATAATCTTTTATAATAATAATGATTTGCTCTTTTTTATGATATTATGGTCACATAATTTCTACAATTTGTTTCGTTCTAAATTTTAATTTAACCCAGAAGGCAAAATTTCGTGATGATGAAACATATTTAAGCTGTTATACAATAGTTGGGTCTTTTCCAGTCACTGATCGTTTGTTTTTGAAAATTTAAAACGTCATGCCATATATTATGATATATATATATGAAATATGTTATTTAACAAAATTAAATTCATCATTTAATATTAATTGTATATGCTTAATAGATAATATAGTATTTGTATAATAGCATAAATCATAAGTAATAGGGTATACGACATTGCAAAGATAAAAGAGATAAAATCTATGATTTTTTTTTTTGTGCGTATTTGACAACTATTTTAATTGTTTTATATGAATCTAAACCTCTGAGTATTCTCAATGACGTCGTAATTATATTAATTATATCACACACTGCAGTAACAGTTACAAAGCACACATTAGTTAGTTAGTTTATGCTAAATATCACGCACAGTTATTTCATTTTCATACATATACGAGTAGATAGGTAGATATTTTATTTGTGTATGTTTGGTTCAATGACACCCTAAATATGTTAAAGCTAAAACAAATAATAATCAAACAATATTTTTATATTATAGGAGTAGGTAGGTATGTAAAAATAATTCGTTTTTTGTTCGTAGTCATAAATACCCATTAGTCACCCATCCAAGATTAAACAACCTTTGACGGTGTTCGTATTAGACCACTAAGACTAACCTCCACTTATTATTCGTTACTTACCTATAAGAATTTTGGAGATTCTCAGATCCCGTAATTCCAGTTTTATATGTTTATATCACCTATTATATTATTATACATGATATAGTTATGTGCACAATATGTTAAATAAAAATATATTCTAATACATTATTTTACATCCTCAGTAAACCTAACTAAAACTAAATAAAATCATTTATTTTTATTTATTAATATATTACGTTTTATAATAGAGTACAATTTATTATAAACAAGTTACAATAAACTCATAACTGTTGGGAAATAGGTTGTCGTTAAAATAATTATTATGATCTCGAAACGACTTTATCTATATTATGCATATATAATATAACGTCTTTACGTAATTATATCAAATATTAATTCATAAAGGTTAAAATAACATTTAAAAAATATATTTATATCTATAGCTATACCTACTCATGAATGGATAATAATAATATAATTATCTTTAATAAGGCGTTCAATAATGAGTATACAATTATGATTGATTGTATGGCAGGGTTGGACGATTTCGGCATCATTGAATTGTTGATTCATTCGCTGCTTAAAATACGAGTCACGATTTATTGACATTAGACTTCTACTATCTATACTAATCCCATTTTAGCAACTTTCATAACCGAAATCTCCAGTAGTTTTCCGTGAAAGTGTTTAATAATTTCTAATTGGTAGTAATTGTCATCGGGCGCAATGAACGTAAACATTTTCGTATTTATTTTTATTTGTTGATTAAATTCAAAAATTACATTATGTATATTAAACGCTGATCCGGTAAAGATCAAAGAAGTATAAGCAATTATTACAGTATAAACGACCGAAAGATATTTTCGATATTAATGATATTGTTATAATTTATAAATATCATAATTAGTGCTTTCTATATAGAATTTCACACGTATATAACATGATGTATAGTTTATCACAATAATATAATAATAATAATGTAAAATATTATTCTTGTTAACAATAAGTCTTTAAATTTAAAAATATTTTGAATGGCGAGTAAAAAACCCGAATAATACGAATAGTATTTCCGTGATTGTATACGATTAGAATATCATCGCATAGTAGATAGGTAGGCAGTGCCATCAGGTTTTGTTGTGTCAGAACTAAGAATTTTCAGAAGGAGAGGCCGTGTTCTTGGATGTAATAATATTTTTTTATGGCATGCAGCAAGTCATTCTACGTTTAAAGTTTTACCTACTTTACAGTGACACATAGTACGTCATAAATATATATATATATGTAGTACACTAATATGTATACATAGTGAATAGTGACGTTGGTACTAATGTACAATGGCATATGCCTACATTAACAAGACGAAATATTACAGCATATACAATTAATGTATCAAAATTCAAGAAAGCCGTGCTTTGTCTTAGCGTACATACAGGGTGATCTGCGAGAATTAATTCATTTAAAATGCGAATGTCATTGACGTAGTTACATGCAGCAAAATAGATGCTTTTGACGATACGTATAGTCTACTATAACATGTATAAATGGGATAATCTATTTAACGCAAGATGCTCGTTATGGTTAGTTACAAATTATAGTTATTAATGTTATTAAAGTTACATAGCTTACAACTATTCATCTAAACACTTTAAATGCCTATGATTCATAAGCTACTCGACCAAAATCATTATTATTGAAATACTACAAAAAATATTCTGCTTTGGAATAAAGAATTAAAAATGCTTGTTGTCGTATATAGAAAAATATTTATTAATTTATTATTAAAAATGAGGCATGCCCAATTAAATTGTGAAATAATACATAATAATTAAGAGAAAAATTACAAAAATTAAATATAATAAGATATAAAAGAACAAATAGACAATAATTTTAATCAGGGGTGTCATTTCAAGTTTTTTTTTTTAGTGTGCGAGGTTTTAAGCTGGCCATTTTGAAATTTCATCAGGTCATATAAAAAAAAATTTACGTATATGTTTAAAATCCTGCTTTTAATTATTTCCAAACATTGCATGTACCAAATTATTGCATCAATATAAATGGGAAAAATCAATTTAAAAACTAAAATATAATAAAAAATTAACTATCATAATAATTGACAGTATACCAATATTGATAAATGTTAAAATATAAATAAAAATACCATTTAAGAAGATTTAATTTTGAACATTATCTCAACAGAGCGGCAGGCCAATTAGTACTATTTTAAAAATATTTAGCATCATTACTTTTTATTATTGGAATTTTATTAAAATGTATTTTCGATACAAAAATTAAAATATATTGCTGCTATTGACTAATTTATTGTATGTTAACTGTATATAATCTTGAAATACATAATATTCGTTTGTGTGACACAGTTTGTTATAATAAATAAAACCTATCTACGTCGAATAACATAATCTGTTCAAAAAGTATTAAGCGTAAATTTATCATAAAAATATATTAACGTTTACAATACTATAAGATTATACAGAACATAATATTATGTCCAATGTCGAAATCCGATCGCCGTCCGCTGCTGCCTGCTCGGTGATTCAATATAGATCAATACCTAATATTGCAGTAACATATGGTGCGGGTAATGCATTAGAGATCCGATCGTCATATTCGTCATCAATGTGGCAGGTTTGTGCAGGCCTGGCCAAACCAGATGAGGCAATGAGTGACTTCATCGGTCCATCAAGAAAATTATGGAGTTCACATGGCACTTGATGTAACCAAAGCAACCGAATTCGAGTACATTCCGTTGCAAGTCTTAACTGAAATTGAAAATGGAACAACAGTGTTACACACTTGTTTAGATCCTGCAATAACCAAATGCAGTGCTGGAACAGTGGAACAGAGTTCGCGGTAACAACGGCTGAACTTAAAAAACGCCGTTCGTTGTGAAAAAGGACAAAACAATTTGTCCGTTTTATGTTTTGCTGCTCAAAAAAATAATGTAGTTTATAATGTCTGAATTTATGATTGCGCGTATAAATCAAAATAAAAATAAGGTACCAATTTAATATATATTAGGATAGTTATTGAAAATAGTATTATAGATAAGTATTGATAGGTATCTATTTTCAGTATTTAGTACTATTTTAAAAGTAAAGGTTGCAACCGCACACCCTGATCCCTCCCCCAAATGACATCCCTGGTTTTAATGCTAAGTATTAAGAAATAATAGGTCTTCATTGGACAGTTTCATCACACGAGTACGTACAATAGGAAGATTTATTAGATTTAATAAACTTTAAAGATACAAATAGTAAAATAGGCATATATTTATTTTTTTCAAATGTTATTTTTTAACGATAGCTAGCGTCTTACGTCTTATGATGGTTTAATGTTACAAATTAAAAGTAAGGCTTGTAAATATAGTTAATGAGGTCGTGAAGACCCCCGTGCTATACATAGTGATTTCTAAATACAATTATAATATTAACACGTTTAAATCTATAATAATTTTGATTACAGGACGAGGACCAGTCGAAACAACAGTGGCCAGCCGCGAGGTTGACGAGGAGCGCGACGTTGCCAAGGAAATCGCGAACCGTCACTGCGGGTCCGTCGTCGTTGGCGTGCAGCAGCACGGTCGACGGTTGCGGCGGTTGCCATTCGGACAAGACGCCGGCTGCGGCCAAGAAGGCGTACCCGTCGAGCGGTTCGTCCGGATACAACTCGCTGCCCCGCATGAACGGCGGCAGGAAGTCGTCGGGCAGCGTCAAGAACTCGCCGTCGTCGGAACTGTCGTACAAGATCGCCGCCGCATCCGCGGCCTGCAGCAAAGCGGAAGACGCGAAACCGGACACGCCGATCGGCCGAAGCGGCAGCAACTTCGATTCGAGTTACAGCTGCGACGAGATATCCGTCAACGACTCGTCCATCACTCTCACGGTGGCCGCGACACCGCCCGCCAAGCCCAAAACGGCCGCGGACTTGCGCCGGGAATACTTCCGGGGCCTGAGCAAGTACGGTCAAGCGGCCACCAACGGCAGTTGCGGCACCGCCGGCGGGGGAGTTCGTGGCAAAGACCATCACCACCACCAGCAGCAGCAGAAGTACTTCAACCGCAGTGCCAGCAGCGGACGCGACAAACAGGCGATCGCCGCAAGTCTGCACAAATATCTCGACAACGCGTGTAAAATCAAATGATGTGGTAGTTCACGCGCACCACCGCCCTTCGTCCTTTTTTCTCCTTGACGTAGCAACCACATAATCGTACTTATATATATATAGTGCTTAGTTGTTTGTCTGTTATTATGATTGGATAATATTTAGCAGGTATACATTAAAGTCTCCCCTTGGGACTTGGACGTATATTTTTGCATCGTCGTGTATACATCATAATATGACACGTCTTAAATGCCTAACTTTATTAAACTTAAAAAATTTATCTGTAATATGATAAAATACAGCAAACAATTTTTAATATTAACATGACGTATGACGTACAATAACAACAATTAAAATCACGCAATACGATAAGTATGTACTTAATAATATTATTGTTATTATGTACCTATAATTTACTCGCATAATTAATGATTGGTAAACACGTGTTATTATAATATTATTATTATTATACTATTACGAGTTGTAAAAAGAACGACTTTATATATTGTAAGCTCGGCACCGATTACGACGGGTAATTTTTGCCCGGTAAAATTTGACATGCAAACTTTAGACTCAATTTTTTTTTTTTTAACTTGAATATTATTGAAATGCAGAAATAACCGGATGTAAATGTTTTTTTTTTTTTTTATTATTATTATTATGTCGAGAGTCATTTAGCATAATATTATCATCACCCTATACATGGCGAGGGAATGGTTCTGGTTATTTTATGAAAATGTTTTATTCATTTTAATTACATATTTAAAATGATCGATGAAAACGAGATAAAGCTATAATATCGTCACTAACATCAAGTACCTAGTTAATGACTACAAAAAGTTATTTTACGTATTTTTTAAACCGAAGAAGCGTCCATTAATTAGAAATCCGTCGTTGTCGCAGTTTTTTTTTTTTTTTGTCTCCCACGTGATTTCCAACAACCTTTGGCTATGTTCACAACAACACGTTCATTGTTTGTTGTCAACAGATTGATTCTAGTCGTGTTTATTTAACGTAGTTGTGGTGAAAACAAAATATCTGTACCGAATTTACAACCAATCTTTTTATTTCCTCCTATTGCATCGAGGCCGAGTTTACATTTGTTTATAATTTACTCGCGTGTATGCGAGTATATAAAAATATAAAAATATTTTACATTGTAAATACTTACCTATAATACAACCCGCTACGCCCAACCTATAAGTAATATATTATCAACTTATGATATTATTAAAGGAATGCCATATAACATTTTTTATTTATAATTATTATTATATACAAACTAATCAAACAGTACTATGTATTATTATATTTTTTATTACATACGTTTATAATATTATGTTATTGCCTATAAATAGTACACTTTTCATTTTCCAATATTTTAAATTTATACTTCGTTCACGTTTTTTTTTTTTTTTATGTCAATGCGTTATTTACTTACAGGTAATACCTATAAAGTACTTGATAATAATCTGTATTCAGTATACCAACACTGTTATAGTATTAATGTTAATAACTTGTATGCGACAACGAAAAGTATACTTTGTAAACTTTCCGGGCCTATATATAATATAAAATATTATGTTTATTATACGCCTAGATATAATATCACTTGTTATAAGATATGTATTAATAATAATTTATACTTCACTGAATAAATACATAATATTATTTTATTTACTTATTGTGTATAGTTAATAACAATCTAATAAAGTAAAACCGTAACTATGCTAAAAATAAAACCTACAAAAAAGTTGGTAGGTACCTATATTTAATACATGCAAATAATTTTTGTTAAATAGCCAATATATATATATATATATATATATATATACCTAGGTGGCTAGGTAAATATTATTTTACGTTTCACAGGTATTTTCACAGGATATCAATAGAGTACGAACACTTCCCGTACCAAAAATATAATTTTTAAATCTTGCCTAGTTATATATTATAATAGGATGAATATTCCATAAGTACCTAGTGAAGCTTAAACAGTAAAACGAAGAGGAGGGACTAAACTATAACTGGCGAAAAAATCATTATCTTCGGATAAAATCTTCCATAATTTCCAAAGAGGATTTTACATTAAGTATACAAAATATAATATTAGACAGGTATACGTTATAAGTTTAAGACTTTTATGAATAATATATATCTATTTTTGAATTGTTACAAAATAACTAAAACCGTTATACATCGTTTAAGTATCTTATTTTATGTAAAATTCAAATTCAAATATAGGCTTATAAAAATAAAGTGCTGATATATTGCTTAGAATTTTTGATTTCAGTATGAACCTACTCTTATAAAAACCTTTGGATTAAATTTTAAAGTTTTACTGCTAAAACTTGAACATTTTTTTAAATTATTTGCAAATTTTCGTCAATTTAACGAATTTTATTAAAATTAGAACTACACATGCTTATAAAAAACTATATTATGTTTTATCAATCTTATCTTATTTACTATTTTTTTTTTTTAGAACTTACAGAATGATATTATTAAATTTTGAGTTGTATAAGTTGATATAATAATATGATATATAAGTATGTATTATTTTAAAAATAAATATTAATAATATAATAAATACGATATTTTAGGAAAAAATTAAATATATTAAAAATGTATGTTGTCATTCAAAAATATAAAAACTTAAAAAATATAACAATAAAGAAGAAGCGAGTAACACAGTACTGCTCTGTTGTACACTAGGTGTTGAATGGATCGCTATTGAAGCCTGTAGGTCTGCTAAATTTGAATACATCAATTAGCCTATGTTATCAAGCGATATAATGTTTTTTTTGTCATACCTAGCTATTAGTCATTTATTTAACATATGGTATTGTAATAGGCTGATAAAATTTTTCCAATAATATTGTATTTATCATAATATTATTAGTATTTAATTATTAAAGTAATATCTATTATAATATTATTTATAATATATAAAGTTGTTTACTGTTGATTCCCCAAAGAATAAACTAAAGATTCAGACATCTGGTTGGTTGTCAGAAACCACCCTCTAAGTTAAAAAGCTAAGTATTTTTTTTTATTATAAAATGTATGCCATAATTTTTGTACATACACACAAATAAAACACTTATTATAAGAACAATACATTCATTACTTCTCTTAGAATTTAAAAATTTTAAGAAGTAATATTTTTTTAAATTTATGTATTAAAAAAAACTATATTGATGCATTATACTTTGAAGCTTGAGAAACTTCCTTCTACAATTAATATAAAGTTAATACTTGTATATCATCTAACATTTTTAAGAAAGCTAACAGTTAATTAGTATTGGGTATTCAAAACATTTGTTTATAAATTAAAAGTGTATTAGATAAACAAAAGTTATAACCAATCAACAAAAATATTTTATAAAATAAAAATATGTTTTAAATTTTAATACAAATGTTAAAAATGTAGTTGAAAAATTAATTGGTTGTTTTGAAGATATTTTGATCAGGATGCTTCAATTGCTTTTTAATTTTTTTGGAAAATAACGTCAAGTCTTTAGCTCTGAAAATTAATCATAGAGAAGATTAAGTCAAGATGAATAAATATTATGTACTAATGTTATTTACAATTGGGCGTTTTGTTTTTTTTGGAATCCTTTTCTATGTTTTTTAACAGGAGCAACTCTTGTATCGCTATTATTTGTTATTCCAACAGGCCAATCTAGTACTTTTTGATTGCTCATTTCAATATCACCATTATCATCATCGTCATTGTCTTCATTGTCACTGTCATCATCATTAGACTTTTTTTTTTTCTTTTTCAATTTTTTCTGTGTCACTCCAAGCTCTATTAATACAAAAAGTCAAAGTAATTATCTTCAATAAAATAAAATATTTATAATTCAAATTTTTAAATTGAAATCACAAACTTTTTATCAGGAACGCATGTTTTAAACACCGCTTTGCGTCTTTTTTCAATTTTAGAGATTCACCGCCGCCACAAGATTTGACACTCTTCATCACAGAACAGACACTCATCTTGTCATCATCCTTTTTCATTTTCATTAGCTCTTCAGCCAATAACAAATAATTTGTTTGTTCATTTCCACTTTCGCGGTTTGTTGTTCCTTCTGCGGCTTTGGCTAATTTCTTCTTGTACCTACGTACTTTTCCCATCTTAAATTTCGTGACAAAAACAATTAAATTATAAAAAACTGTTCAAATTAAATGTAGTACAATACATCAGACGTTTAGTGTTCGCAATAAGGTTTTAAATTTAAAATTCAAATTTCAAATGTTCAACAGGAGTAAAACTAAAAATGTGTACTTTACTGATATCTTAATAATAATATCTATTATTTGTGATTAGCACGTTTTTTCGACTGATAAACGTTAGTCTTGTTCTTGTGATAGTGATAATTGTGCGCGCGTAAATTTAAGTTTAGAGATTATAAAATATATTATTAAAAAGTATTGATTAATAAATAATAATTAATTTTCAATATTATAGTAAATAGTAATACTATAAAAAAAAATAAGTACTAGCTCTGCTGTAGATAAATATAGTTGAATCCCAAGTAGTTGTATAGGTTCTATATTTTATTTACGATTGTGATTAGTAGGAACTAGGAATCTACATTAGTGTTTATTTGTTTAATCCGCATTATTTTTTTCAGCATACTTCGATATTATTTAAATGTATTTAAATGTAACATTTGTATTACTAATGTTTGCAAATTACAACAATAGTGAATAGTGAATATTTACAACTTAGCTTCAATCTTATAAAAACAAAAAATTCTTGTTGATTATGATTTGTTTCAAATTCCTTTAATAATCCTAAAATGTATTTTTTAATAGAGTAAACAAAGATTCTGAAAATCTAAGAATAACAAGAATTGAAGATGTCAATCGGGAAGTTTAGAAACAAGTAGTGGAAGCATTGATGACTTGAAAGCATAAAAAAAAAATTTAATTAGATTTTAAGTTACCATGACTATAAGTTCAACACCTCATCAAATTCACCAAAAATTGAAAAATATGATTTATTAATTCACATTTAATTATCTTTTAATGTATTTAAAATACTAATTATTAATTACCTATATTACATATGACTTACTCGTACATATCAAGATTTAAATTGAATATAAATATTTTTTAAAAGAACATCATAAAATAGTAAATTATTATAGGTTTCTAAATCTCAAATATAAGATACTATTATACATTTTAATTTTATAGTAATTTATAACAAATTTTTATTAAGTATTAAAAAAAAACATAATAATGCAATAAACCTTGGAATATTATATTCATAAATTCATAACTCATAATTCTCATACTATTTTATTGATATTCAGTTTACTCTAGAATTTCAGCTTAAACCAAAACATGGTTTAGTTTACTATCAACGTAGCTTGATAAATTAAATCATACGATAATCTAATTTTTATGTAAGACATGCACAAAATTCAAATTACAAAGATACATTATAGTATAATGTATTTGTGATATATCTATACTGCTAAATCAATGGTATAAATAATTTTAAACTAATTATAAAATAAAATATTTTATTCTTAATAAAAATGTATAACAATGTACAACAAATCAAATTTTAGGTGTAATTTTTACTAACAATTCTCCTTTTCTGACACTATCACCTTCTTTACGTAAAATTTTTTCTATTTTTCCTTCAATTTGAGCTTTGACTACATACTGAAATAACATTTATGGTAAATTAAAACATACATATAAATATAATTCATTTAAAGCATATTTTACTTACTTCCATTTTCATGGCTGTTAAAACTATTATTGGATCACCAACACAAACATTATCACCAAGACTCACATTTACTCTTTCTACTGTAGCTTGGGTGGGAGCTAAAATAGTTTCATTGCTTTCTGTATCTTGTTCATTACTGTCAATTGTTTTTTCATCAAAAGGTAAAATAACAGTAAATTCATTTTCACCATCCTATACATACAAATAAATATTTATATACTTTCATACCTATTTTAAAATATCTTATTAAAAACAACAATACCTTATTAAATAAATGTACAGAGTTTTCTATAAATGCAATATTGGATTTATACAATG
Source organism: Melanaphis sacchari (assembly GCF_002803265.2). Taxonomy (NCBI): domain Eukaryota; kingdom Metazoa; phylum Arthropoda; class Insecta; order Hemiptera; family Aphididae; genus Melanaphis; species Melanaphis sacchari. The sequence goes on along the minus strand of NW_020270366.1, from coordinate 24,668,669 downwards.
TACCATCTACAACACATGTTAAATGGAATTTATTGGACGATGATGTATCTAAACTACCCCTAACATTTGATTCAATTTCGGTATCTTTATTTTTGAAATATATATTAAATCTACTGTCACTAGATCCTACTCCATAGTACTCAATTCTCACATCATACAGTTCTGAAATCAAAACCAATAGTGTTATGCAATATTTAATTACTAAATTATAAAATGTACTTTGTATATGTTTTACCTCCACAAAGGTTATGTTTGAGTTTTATTTTTTGTAAATAATTATGATTCACCCGGAAACCAGTTTGAGTAGCAAAAGGTGAATATGGATCACTGGTATTAATATTTGTACTAATAGTTTTATTCTCATTATACAATATTAAAGCAATAACTGCCTAAAACAATAAAATAAAATAAGCTTTTTAAAATGAATAATAAAATTAGGTAATAAATTAAATATAAAAATATTTACTTGAGAAATCAATTCAGGACTAGGTAAGTTTTTTGATAGAAGAACATTTTTATGTTGTTCTATAAATCCTGTATGAACATTACCTTTTAAAAGTTCAGGATGTGCGCACAGTGACATTAAAAATTGGACATTTGTCGATAAACCTGCAATCTACAATTATTAATTATCATTGAATTAAAATATTCGGTAATATAGAAAATAATAATATTTCTTACATTAAATGCTGCCAAGTTGTTTTTTAGCTTAGTAAATGCACCTGATCGAGTTTCACTCCAAACTACTAATTTTGCAATCATAGGATCATAATGCACAGAAACATCATCTCCTTGCTGTACTCCAGTTTCTACACGCACATCATCAGACACAGTAGGATAGTCTAAATATTGTAAATTTCCAGCAGCAGGTAAGAAATTATTATAAGGATCTTCAGCATAAATGCGTGCTTGAACTGAATGTCCTCGAAATTTGATCTCATTCTGTCTTAAAGGCAATTTTTCACCTTCAGCTACCTGCAATACCACTGTTTATTTTTTGTTACGTTACATTCATGATCAAATTAATTTTAAGTACTTTAATTTGCCATTCTACTAAATCCACCCCAGTGATCATCTCAGTAATAGGATGTTCTACTTGTAATCTAGTGTTCATTTCCATAAAATAAAACTTATTGGTTGCATTATCAAATATGAATTCCACAGTACCAGCACCTTCATAACCAACAGCTTTTGCCGCACGGACTGCAGTTTCTCCAAGATGTTGTCTTAAATTCTCACTTAATCTAGGCTATAAATTATTATGTTGATTAAAATTTAAAACTAATCAATGTTTAAATTACTTAAAAAACCTTACAGCAGGTGCTTCTTCCATGACTTTTTGGTGACGTCTTTGTATACTACAGTCCCGTTCAAACAAATAGACACAATTTTTATGTTGATCAGCAAATACCTGTACTTCAACATGTCTAGGTTCTTGAATGTACTTTTCAATTAAGACTGAATCATCACCAAATGAACTTAATGATTCTCTTTTTGCTGACATAAGATTTTCAAAAAACTCAGATTCTTTGGAAACAATTTTCATGCCCTTATTATATAACAATATAAATATGTACACTTTATTTCACAATAACAATAATAAATATAGCAAATTTGAAAATTTAATCTTACTTTACCCCCTCCACCTTTAATCGCTTTGATCATAACAGGATAACCAATTTTATTAGCTTGGTGTTGAAGGAAATCTGAATTTTGATCTTTACCATGATATCCTTCAACTACTGGAACACCAGCTTCAGACATTATTTCTTTTGACTTACTACCATTATTTAAAATATTTATTTTTAGATGATGATAATATTTAAATTCCAATGAACATTTACCTTTTGATTCCCATACTTTCAATAGCATTAGGCGGAGGACCAATGAATATTATGTTGTTACTTTGACAATATTGAGCAAATGAAGTGTTTTCTGATAGAAAACCATAGCCAGGATGAATAGCTTGGCTATTTGTTTTAATTGCTGCGTTAACAATGCGGTCTTTAAGCAAGTAACTGTGTATACTTTGAGCTGGACCAACATGAACTGCTTGATCGGCCTTAAAACACATTTAAAGTATGTTAATACATAATAGTTGTATTATTAAATAAAAGAATAAAACATTAATATTTATACCATAGCCACATGCATTGAATCTTTGTCAACATCGCTGTAAACAGCAACAGTTTCGATTTGTAAACGACGTGCTGTTCTAATAATACGGCAAGCTATTTCTCCTCTATTGGCTATCAAAAGTTTGGTAATACGTTTTGTTGGTCCATTATGAATATTTCTTACACTGCAATAATAAACAAATATTAAATTTTTACTAATACAATAATCTAGACATATTAATTTGTATAAATTATATATTATACTCAACCTTAAATGCATCTTTATAATAATAAAAAAAAAAAAGATGTAAATAACTCAAAATTCAAATACGTTTAATTAATAAATTCCTATACCTTTTAGATAGTATAGGTACCTACCTACATATAAAATGATAAAATGGTAAATATTAATTTATCACTTTTTTTAGAGTTAACTAGGTACCTCGGTATAATATATTGCATTACTTACATGAATAAAAAAGCCTAATAAAACAATTAACATTTAACGTGTTTACAATATGTAATAATTAATAGACTAAGTGGTTGGTTTCAGGTAGGAAATAGGTATAGAGTATAGACTATAGAATATAGATAAAAGGAGATTGTTACTCGCTAACATGCAACATGAGATTCGTACTTATCTTATCTTCACTGGGAAGTCATATTATGATGAACTCGTAATAAATAAACAATTTATATATTACCTATGTAAGTTTTTAAGATATTGTGATGTAGTATAAATTATTAATCATAATGGCTATAGACGTATAGTTAAATAATATTATAATAAATACCTATAATGTATGTAGGTTACCTATGGTCTGAGGTTAAATTAGTCTTCGAAGTTAACCTTTTGTGACGTAATCACGTAATGATGTTAATTCAACAGAATATTAGAACAATAATAATATACACAATTTAGATCAATAGGTAATTAATATACCTGATGCTCAATTTGAAGGAATACACAGGGGGATGAAGTTCGTTGACTATTTTATTTTTTAATTCGCGTAGATAGGTACCCTAATTATTATTTTTTAATTGAATGGGTTGTGGGGGGGAGACGGCGTGATCTAATGCCCGTATAATTTTTTTTTTTTTTATCTAATATAGTAATATGGATTCAAATTGTTGACTGTTGTCAAAAGTCAATGATATTGTAAAAATAATTTGTTAAATGTAATTTATTTTAAAATTATAATTTTTTTTTTTCTAGAATTTAAATTTCATTTTAACATTATTGTAATAATAGTGACAATTAATTGTAATAGTTGATTATTTAGGTGAAAATAAATTCATATATTTATTAAAATTAATTAGGTAGGTACATATTAAATAGAAATGTAGGTATCTGGTACCTACTATCTAGTATTTAAAAAAAACCTAGTGATGTTCAATGGGTGTGGGAAGAAAATCCTTCCACTAGTCTGAGTTAAATCATTTTGAATTTAGATTTTGGATCGTAGTTTTTAAATCGTTGAATTGAAGTCCTCTACTTAATAATTTTTACTAATTTGAGCACTATAGATAGCTATATATTTTTATAATATCTTCTCAGAAAAAAAATATTATTATTATATTGTATATTATATGTAACTGCGTGAGAATAATGGTATAAAAGGTATACAAATAAAAGCAACAATTATAATTTTTTTTTCATATTTTCAACAATTATTATTAAATATAAATTATACTACTTATTATATTTTTCAAATGTTATTGAATTTATTGAATCTTATAGAATTATAGAACGGTGAAATATAATGGTCTAGATTTCTACCGAAACCTTTTAGAGTTTTATATATATTTATAATTATCGTAATCGTAGAGAGATTCTATAACAGTTACATAAAACGAATAGTTCTTAACAGACGCTTAAATGGTGAACGAATGGTCAATTTAAAAATGGCGGGTTCGACATAAACGATAGGCGGACAAATCAATGTAGATTGGAGTGCCTGTAGTGTCGTTCTGGTTACCATGACCACGCCAGTTTAATCGCGCGCTAATACCAGAGTTACCAGTGCCGCAAATGCATAATATTTTGTTTACTATATCTAGTATCTACCGTCGTGTGTGGACTGTGGAGTGTCGTGAATTGTGATACTGATTTCGTACTGCGGAGTGAATGTGAGTATGTTGCACTCGCTCACTCACGACTAGGTCGCTAGTCCTGTAGTTTCCACGTTATTCCCGGCATTATAAAAGTTTACTGTATTTTGAGTTTCTTGTCGACTATTAAGTTTAATTTGGTCATTTTCGTTATCTTTTAGCTTAAATTTTTAACGTATTTGATATCCATTTTGTATTCACAGTTGTAATGCCGACGTAGAACTTAATCAACCGAAACTAAAAAGTGTGAAATAACTACGTAAGTATCTGTTTGGGAATACCCAACCAACATTAATATTATTTTAATATCTTAACGTTGCTTATTGTTTATATCTGGGGTGGCCAACTTGGGATTCGCAAGCCACATGTGGCTGTTGTCGTTTTCAGATGCTACTTGTCTCTTATTTTTAAAAATCAAAATTTTCTTATTATTTTTACTATGAATTTTTAATTTTTTAGATATTTATGAAAAAATATTGAATTATATGAAATGTATTTAATAAACACTTAGGCTCTTGGTATAATTGTAATTCTCCATGTGGCTTGTAAACCTATTCATGTCGGCCACCTCTGGTTTAGATTGGTGGTTTAGGGCTTTTGTTACCGAATACCTAAAAACATAATCTAATCATAACAAGTAAGTAATTGATTATATTATGATGAATTCATTTTTATATTGATATTTAGTTCAATATTCTTATAATTTAAAATTCCTACTATACGTATTTCAAGAAGGGTTTTGTAAAAATTTCAAAAAATAAAATACAATTTTACTAAATAAAAAAAAACACAAAATAAGTGATTGTTTTGTTTCTTAAATTAAAAAAAAAAAAATTAATTATACTTATTAATTTAGAATACCACCTCGAAAGTGTTCTTAATTGATTCTGTCAGTCTATTTTTGTTTCTGTTAAAAATATAACACATAAATTATCAGTATTTGTGTTTAGGCATTGTATATTAATTTCATTAACTATGTATAGTGAAGTCTCATTAATCTGATACCCTTAGTAATGCAGTATTTTTTTTATCACTGCCAACTTACAATTTAGTCATTTTAATAATTTATTGTAATTTTATTTTGATAATGTTAGAATTATCTTGTTGGTTATAACTTATAATATATTTATATATAACCTATATAAATTTAAACATTTCATAATTATCTTTACTAAATCTTTCGATTATATATAAGTAAACATTTTATTGGATTTTTTACAGCATATATAATAACCTATGTATGATGTTATCATAATAAATTGTTATCTAGAATTTAAAAATTATATATTATTATTTACTTATAATAGATATTTATAAATTTATAATGTGATAAATAAATTGAAATCTTTTGATTTTCTTTTATAGTATAATAATTGTGGTTTGTACTTTTCAATAGTATTAAATAATTTATACTTAAAAGTAAAATCATTTATATTAAATTACTTTTAGGCGCAGAGTATTTCATACGTTTGAAGAAAAGTCAAAATTAGCATGCAAGACCTACAGTTTAAATGACACAATTAGAATAATTGTTTTAAGAGGTATTATAACAAGTTATTTTGATTGTTAAATATTATATTTTTACATTTAATAATTAATCATATTATATTTTCTTCTTTTTATTATCTTACTTATCATCTCATTCCATAAAATTGCTTTCCATTTTTAATAAACAATTACATCTTTCCCATCAAATATCTAAGTTTATTATTTTTGTCAATTCTAAAAAAACACTAAGTTTGGACTATTAAAAATGTAACATAAAATAATATATTCTAAATATTAAATAATCATAATTAATTCTTGTAGTAATTAAATATTTTAAATGTTTTAATTCAATTTTTTTTTTTCAGTTAATTTGTTTATTAAAACTACTCAAGTTTTACCATGCCTCCAACACCGTTAGAGGGCAATCAGCCCAGTATGAGTAATGGATTACCTCCAGATGGATCTCTTTCTTTATCTGTTTTGATTGATTTTATTGTGCAACGTACTTATCATGAGCTTACTGTTCTTGCTGAATTGTTACCTCGTAAACCAGATATGGAGCGTAAAATTGAAATTTATAAATTTTCTAATCGAACACGACAGCTATTTGTACGGTTATTAGCCCTAGTAAAATGGGCTAATAGTGCTTCAAAAGTAGATAAATCAACTCAAATAATGGGATTTCTTGATAAGCAGTCAATGCTGTTTATAGACACTGCTGATATGTTATCTCGAGTTGCTCGTGAAACTGTTGTTTCTGCTCGATTGCCCAATTTTCACATACCATCAGCAGTTGAAGTCCTTACTACAGGCACTTTTTCACGGTTACCAGCTTGTATTCGTGAACGTATTGTTCCTCCTGATAAAATCACACCAGCTGAAAAACGTGAAACATTGCTCCAACTTAATAGAGTTATTCAGCATCGTTTGGTTTGTAGTAATTTAATTAATGAAATGAGTTGCAAAAAAGTAGCCAATGGCCGTGTAACATTTCGAGTGGAAAACGAGTTTCAAGTTTCTTTAACTTTAATGGGAGATAATCCAAATATACCATGGAGATTATTAGACATTGAGATATTGGTAGAAGATAAAGAAACTGGAGAAGGAAAACCTTTAGTGCATCCACGTCAAGTTCAATATATTCATCAAGTTGTTCAAGCAAGATTATTGGAATGTTGTAGTACAGGAGGTGAACCATTGACTCAAGTTTATATGGTATTACATTACTTTTGTCAATCTTTACAGTTAGAAGTTCTGTTTTCACAAACCAGAGCTTTGTATAAGGATAGACTTGAAGGACATATACATATAACAGAGTATACAGCGGGCAAGTGTCTAGTAGTTTCTTATTGGAGAGAACTTTCACGTAGTGTATCTGAACAGTTTGGGTATTCATTGACAATATATGTAGACGATAAAGAACCTAATAAGCCATTGGGTATTTTACATTCACCATCTCTTGGTACAAAAGATGCAGAGATAACAGAAAAATCAATTGGTACGGATTCATTGTCGATGGAAAGACTATTAGTGCATACAATTCATGTACGTACAAAAATTCGACTTTCAGAACTTAAAGTAGAATTGGAAAATTTGTTAAAAGATGTAGAATGTACTTTACAAGGTTCTCCGTCAATTTTATCAGTGGCAATACTTAATCCTTGTTTACGTGCTGAGCAGTTATTAATAACAGTTGACACACATACTGGTATGCTTCAATGTCATGTTCCTGAATTTAGTCCTCCAAGTATGATTGCATTACAACAAGCTTTAAATAATGAGCATAGTAAAGTACCTTTACTTATAAGTGATTTAAGATTTTGGATTACTCAACGTCGATGTGAAACAACTTTGCAACATCTTCCTGGAACAGCGTATGAAAGATTACCATTATTACATCACACAGATCATCCTATGTCAAAAATAAGTCGTCATCGGATGTATATAAAACTCCATAAAATTTCAAATATGATATTGATTGTTGAGTTTGCTGAAAATGAAAAATCCCCTTGTAGAATTGAGTATAAGTTTTATCTAGCTAATGTAAAAAAATCATCAATTGAAGATAACCCTAATGATGAATCTATTGAGGTAGACATACCAAAAATGTATTTAAAAGTTATGACATTGTTGACAATTGAAAAATTTGTAGCCACACATGGTCCGTTTACGTCTGTTATTGAAGAAGATCAAGAAAAGATGGATCCAAATAGTCGTAAAAGAGTTATAATACGTCCAGATAAACCAAGGAAACTACTTAAACATCCAGCTTATTTTATACCTGAACTTGCCCATATTGTAGCCTTATGTGATGAAAGATTACCATTTACTGTATTAGCTCAAGAGTTAACAAAATGTGGTATCAGTAATCAAGGTGTTCAAGTTGAAGCAAATGCTACAACTTTTGTTTTGAAAATTTTATCATTACCACCTCCACCTGGTATTGAAACAACAAATCCCAAATGGATATCATTATGCAAACGAGTTTTGTCCATATCTATACGTGTATATGGTAAAGGCACTACTCGATGTTGGACGACTGAATATGTATTTTATGGAAGTCCCTTACCTAGTAGGCATAGTCGTGAACAAGGAGCTAGACGACCAGTTTACATAAATTATGATGTCAGTGTTGCTGAAAACATGTCAAAAACAGTTGAAACAATTTTGAATGATTGGGCTCAGATTGTTCATTTATACTTTTTGGTAGAAGACTTGTCGCCTTACTTACAATCTGAAAAGAATAATTTGGCATCCATGATCAGTATAAAGAGTTATAATTATTTAAAACTCATTATAGGATATGGTACACATAGACGGTCAACAGCCACTATTCAATGGAATTCAACAAACAGTAAATTTAATATAGTATTTGGTTCACTTAATAGCAGCATTAATCCTCATAACTTAATTAAAGAACAATTTGAAGGTTATTTAAACAACAATAAAAAGCTATCTTTGCTTATACATGAAATGCTTGATACATTAAACCCCCTTACTGCTATTTGTAAGTTACCATCAATACCACAACTTTGTGTTTTACAAGTCAGACCACAAGTACCAGTGATTACATTTGGAATAGTTGCCAATTCTACAAATTTACTTAAAGTTATTTATGAAGGACAGTATTGCTTAGAAATTACATTAAGATGGGGAAATTTAGTCAGTATTAGAGATGGAGCTTATAGTAGATATGATAGAACATCTGTCATTTCAGAATATACACCAACACCAGGATTAAAAGCATTTTTATCCAAATATGTAGATGAGACAAATGTATTTAGGCGACGATCTCAATCTGAAGATGACAACCCGCCTTCACCAATAACTATGGATAATGTAGAAGGTAACTTCTTGAGTTCCTCACATAGAGGTCCTCAGTCTCCTGCACAAGGTTTACGGTTTCATTCTACTGGCAATACAACACCAGGAAGTAATCCACACACACCAGCAAGTCCACATCCTGCAGTCGGAGTAGGTAGTATGTCTCAAAATACACAACAGCAGTTTAACAATAGCCCAGTGACGTCATTTAACTTGGCATCTCCCCCGTCAGCTATTAATCCTTCCCCTTCAATGTTACCTCACCCTTCACCAGGTTCTAGTTTATTAGCTAGTTCTCCTTCCAACCCTCTACACGTACCTAGCCCAGCAGGAATGTTACCAAATTCGTCACCAGGTCCAGGCTCAGGATTTGGATTGAGTTCTAGTACACATCCACCAGAAGTGAGTCCATTTCAGTCTCAAAGCATGACATCTCCTGCTGCATCTAATTGGCCTGGTTCTCCTGGTTTACCCCGTTTATCTCCAGCTAGAGCACAGGGGCAATCACCTGCAGGACATTCTTTACAAAGTCCTGATCATAAGAGTGGATATAGTCATACTTCTAGAGTGCTTCCTCAAAAGTCTTGGGCTGGAGCAGTTCCTACTATTATTACTCATGAAGCATTGAACGCATTATGCACACCAACTGCACATCCACAAGGGCTTCCTGCTCCTAAGCAGTGTCCTTTAGAGAGATTTTTAGGTTGTGTTTATATGAGAAGAAATCTACAAAGATTTGTTCAAACTGAAGAAAATCTGATAGCATTGAGTTCCTCCGAGCCTGGTGTTGTAAATTTCAAAGTTGAAACATTGCAATGTCGAGCTTTTATTAACATGCAACATTTTCAGTCATTACATTTAAAAATATCATGTATTCCAGAACAAAAAGATCCTTGGAATGTTGATGAGTTAAATATTTTAGAAAAATTTTTTGAAAGTAAAGTAGCAATACCACCATGTAAGCCAAATACATTACTTGGATTCACTAGAATGCTGAATTGCCCATATACAGTACTTAAGGACTTTATACAAATAATCAAATTAGAAATGATTCCTGGACTTATTCAACAACAGCAAATGAAATGGACAGTTCAGTGGTGTCTAAGAATACCACCATCTGCAACTCCAATAGTGCCAGTTGGTAAAGAAGCCCTTTTGATTTGTAGAAATAAAATTTTATTTTTTTTACAAATCACAAGAATTGGAATAACTTACAACAGTAATGAAGTGCCTTCATTAGTCTTACCACTGGTTTATGATACTGCTACTAATCTTACACAACTTGCTGAAAAAAGAGATGCTGGTCCAGCATCAGCAATGTCTGCTGCTAGTCTTCACATGAAGAGATTTGCTGAATTTGCTCTTAACCACAATGAATGTTCTATTTTTCCAGCCATTCGAGATTTAATGTCAAATTTTGTACTTCCATCTGAACCACAACCACAAATGTCACCTGCATCTATGAACATGCACCCACAAATGACTCCTGGAGGTCCAGTTCCATCACCGTTAATGGGACAACACATGATGAATCAAAATCCTAATATGGTTGGTCCTAATCCTAATATGGGTGGACCAAATCCTAATATGGTTGGACCTAATCCTAATATGGTTGGACAGAACCCCAATATGGTTGTACAGAATCCAAATATGGTCGGACCAAACCCTAATATGGTTGGGCAGAACCCTAACATGGTTGGACAAAATCCAAATATGGTTGGACCTGGATGTAACAACTATGGTAATGTACCAATGTCAGCTATGGGACCACAACATGGTATGATGCCAAATCATCAGTGACATAAAGCTTATTATTCAACGTAAACAACTTATTTATAAATAAAGTTAAATTACATTCTTTGTATAAATAGTATTATATTATTGAAAATGTATTGTATGTACCTACCATACAATTATATAACAAAGATTTAAAGTTTTTTTTTATTGTACCCAAGCAAATTTTGAAAAATTTTATAAAATAAAACAATTAGTATATAATTATAGAAGTATTGTAATTTATTCAAATGGCAGGTATAAGTATTATTTAACTGAGGTATAAGTATTGTACAGCTATTTGAATACTGTGTAATATACATTTTGTGCTTATATATCTATATTTGTAAGTATTAGGTAATGATTATTATATTTTTTAACTTAATTCTCAACCCTCATAATTAAAATTCGAAATAGTTCCAAACCCAATATCATAGAATTATTTTTTATTTTTGTCAAATTTTATTAAGCAAATTATTTATTATTTATTATTTATTTATCCTTATTTTTAAAAATTAATTACTTTGAACTATTAACAAATTATAGTAGAATTTGACCTTATAATAATTTATAAATATTTTACAATTGAACCTAAGTCACGAGAAAAAAATATTTAAAATAATTACTGGGTTATTTAAAAGAATATATAATTTATTCATATTTATGAATAATTGTTTTTGTTTTTATTTAATTTAAACATTGGTTGTTATTAGAATTTTAAATTGTTATAAAGAAATGTTTTTTTTTTTTTTTTTTAAATTGTAAAGTTGAAAATGTTTTCTCTAAAACAGTGAACTTATAGTGTTTTAATAAATTGTAATAGGTAGTAAAATTTAATAATTTACAATTAGACATAAGTTACTTGTATCAATTTATTTGTTATTATGTATGTATAATTGGAGACAAAATGTCAAGAGAGATAAAGTTTTCACAATTAAAACTATTATTTTATTTATTTTTTTTATTAATTAAAAGCTGAACTTTAAGATTGATTTTAGTTTATGATTAGGATAAAATATTCTATTCCTGTAAAAGTTCTCTGGTATCTATTGTATAAATAGGTATATAAATGTTATAGAATAGGTAAAATATTTTGTTCTGTATAATATTGGTATTTATTATTATTGAGGAAATAGGATAACAATTTACACAATCATTAGATACATCTAGAAGTCAGTTACATATATTTATTGATATTATTAATTAATATTTAATATTGATAGCTGTGAACGCAATTTTAATTTAGTGTTAACACAATAGTGGTTTATTGTGATCAGGTACTTAGATACCTTTTTAGTATCTTAAGTCACAATTTATAATGTTTAATATAAAAATACATTGTACACATACTGTTAACCCATTAATAGTATAGGTGTAACTGATGTAAGGTATTTATTTATACATGGGTACCATAAGAATTTAAAAAAAATAGATAAAAATGTATTAAAAGATATTGCAGATTGTTAGGGTTATCGCATGATCTGGTGCACCGAGTACTTGTTATAATTTATTATTCTGGATGGCGGAGGTTAAGATAATCGCGTGTCGGCGATTGTAAATGTGCTCGAAGTACATTAAACACTAGGCACAGGTAGATAAACACAAAATCATTCGTGTAAACTGCATCCGGATAAAATTTTAAAAATTAATAGTTTTATAATTTCAAAATTACAGTCTCTAATTTATATTTAATTCGTTACAACTTTATAAATTTAATAATTAATAGAATACGATTTAAAATTAAAAAAAAAAATGTATTTTTGAAAACTAAAATACTTTGATAAATAATAACATATATTAACAATGTAATACTATCGATACATACATGTATAGGTATTCATCAATGATTGGAGTTTCACCACTGTTATATTTATTAATTAAACTTTATAACTCATGTTTTTTTTTTTTGTTATAAAAGAATTTTGATATTTAAAGGGTTCATTTATACTATTTAATTTTATATTTGTTTCTATTTGAATTTGTTTTAACTTTTATAAAAACATTAAAATATTTAAATGAAATGTAGGTATAAAAGCTAATATTGAAATGAGAACGAAATGACTAGCACGAATTAGTGGTTAAAATTGGCTCTCGACGCTCGATACCATATTTCAGGTGGACGCTAAGCTTCTTACTTATACATACCAACGTCTACTAAATAATCCTAAAATTGCGACACTCTTTCGTCGACAGGCTTTAATTTCGTTAAATGATTTACCTACAAAATACTCAAATATATATCTACACTTCCTGAGCTTAGAAATGATATGCTGTAGCATTGAACTAAGCACTTTCTAGTGGGTACTGCTGTTTTTATCTCTATGTAATCAATACTCAAACCATTTTTTCGGATATTTCTATTCCGCAGCTGACTTAGACAAAAGCGACATCCATGTGCCTTTGTCTAAGGCCAAACAGTTTGACACGCTAAATGAAAAGCGTTCTCCAAATATATTTTAACATCAGATGGTTATAGTAGGTAGGTAATATTGTTTTTGGATAGGTACTATATTCACAAATAGATTTTATTGACTGTACATCGGCACTTAACCTCCGCCCTAACTCAAAGGCTGATTAATTTTACAAAACTTAACGTTTAAAATTATTTTCAAGCGCTTTTCGCACTACAACACGAAATGTCGGGCAATCGTGACTTCACTAGCTGATTAATACGATAGACACTGGCAGATCTATAGTGATAAACACGATGACTATTAATTGTTGTATTGTTGCAATAGTAGGTAATTCAAGAACGTGTTTCCGTGTTGGTATTTTATCGGTAATTTTTGTGATGTTATTAAAATTAGTACACGCAATTACAATTATTATATAATTTTACAAGCGGGGCACAACTTACGTAATACCTTTTTGACATAGATAAAAATTCGGGGGCAGTTTATATTATACCCTTTTTGACATACCTAGATAAAAATTCGGGCGCAGTGTACGGAAAAAAAGGTCGTTTGAGCACAGTTTGCGTATGCCATCGCGTGTAAGTACCTAATTATGTTGTAGTTCAAACTTCATGTAGGTGCACTGCAGATAGTAGGTACTTATATACATTTAATTTTTTTGTGGAAGCCGATGATTAAACCTTTTCCCTGCCACATCCGACACGTTGCATGCCAATGCGTTCATATATATATATATATAATGATATACATACTTATATGCAGGAGTTTTATTTGAGGTGCCTATTAATGTGTCCAGAGGCGGATAAGCCTATCACGCGAACATAGCGATTTTTCCCTATGGACCCTGAATGTCGAGTGACGATGGTTCATATAATTTGTTAAACACATCGAGGACAATACCAGCGGGTCCGCTGTAAATTCCCATATTTTTAATTGTGTATGTAAATTCCAGCCCGGGTATATTTTATATTCATAGGCACGTAAATTGCAACTCGGGTATATTATGTATATATGCAAATTGCAGTATAAATATTTTTTATTCACAGCTACGCGCAGAAGAATACTTTTATTTTTGTAAAATTTTCTCATTTTTTAGATCCAAGACTTCCATTATAATATTTCAGTATGGTAAGATTAAAAATATTAGTTTTTTTGTTTTATGGTGTTTATGATGTATTTATTTATAATTTTTTTAAAATTTTTCTTGTGTATATTTACGTATTTTTTCTACTTTTTGTTTTCTGATTTTTCAAACTAATATACTTACTTATTTATTTAAGTAAAAATACACTTATGATTCACTTTTCATATTTTTTCTAATTTTTCTGGTAGGTACGTAATTTAATTACATTAAGAAAATATACAGTCCACGATAGTGATAGCGTTCTACGTTATCTACAATCTACTGTCGTTATTCTAAGTTTTTTAATAAACGCAAAGAATCGATCCTTAATCGTTCCTTAATTTGATTACTAGTTAGCACGGTTGGTTGCATACGGATTTTATTTTTAAATTATGTATTATCTATTACAATAGCTATCAAGTAAACACTTATTTCATTTTATTATTATCTTTATCATTATTATCACTTATAGAATCATTCTCATGATTTTATAATCTGTTACTAAATAAAGTGTATTATTTTTTATAAATAATATTAAAACTCCACTACCCTTTTTAATCCTTTGATTTATTTAATAAACTCAAATGTAGGTAATTATCTTAAAATAAAAATGTAAAGATGAAGAAAAATCATATTTTATGAAATACATATAAATACCTATTTATGGAAAGATATATGCAAATATAAGTGTATTAACTAAATTTTTTTACAGATTATTATCTATATTAATGGCGTATTAATATTTTATTTTAAATTCAAAGTATTTTAAATATAAATGTAGCTTAAAAAAATACAATATTTATTTATCAGAAGTTTTCTAGCTTTGAAATATATTATTAAACTATATTTATTTGTTTAATTTATAATAAGTTTTAAACTATTTTTGTATGTAGCAAACGACCAAAGCTGCTTTTTTATAAAACAAAAATTCCTTGAAATTATGAAAATAGTTTTCACAAAAATTTTTTTTCATGATTATGATATTGAGAGTTTTTGTCTTTTAAAGAATAGTGAACTTTTTGTTTTCAGTTAATTACGATTTTGTATAATATTATTAATTGTTTTATGCAGGTACACATTATAAAAATTTGTAATTTTGTGAATTTATATATGTATTTGATCATTTTTATTATCACATTTTGATGCAGGTATCTATAGATTACCTAGTCAAGTTATACTTATATTAAATAGTTATCATTAATTTATGTGTATATAATGATAAAATAATAATATACGCGGTACCTATCCATTTATTCCAAAAATGTTAAATTTTTAAATAATTAAAACCTTAATTTCAATAATTAAATAATCACTTAATTTTTGAAAAGTATTTATATGTTTATTTATTTATGATAACATCTAGGTTATTTTTATCTTTTTCGAAATACGATTAAGTGTTCCTCGATATTTGGTTGTGTAAATTTGAAATATTAATTTTTTTTTTTTTATTCTTATATAAATAAATAGGTATATAAAAAAATCAATATACAATCATACTAAACAGCAGGAAAAAGTTCACATATATTGTTTTGTCAATAATATTTGCGGTGAAATATAAATTAGTAATATTTTGTTTGTGGTTAAACGTGCACATCTGTAGGTACATAATTTTATGTGTGATATTTACGTATTATGCATGTTAAAAATAACTATATTTTTTTTTCAGAAGAAATTTGTAGATAATTAACAATTTTATACGAAGCAAGTCATTGAGTAAATAAAAACAAAAGTTTTCAATGTTAAGTTCAAATAAAAAAATAATTACTAATATTGATATAGATAAAAATACAGAATTTAATTCTTATCTGATCAATAAAAATAAAATATCGTTCTTGCTTAGAAAATAAAACGATAAAGTAAATTCTTTACATATCAACAACAATTTTAATATAGGTACTAATATTAAAATATCTATATAATAATAAAGTAGGAGAATCCATTTAGTTTAGAGTAAATGGTAAATGCAACCGATGATTAGTTTTAAATGATACTTAAAATTAAAAATTCTAAGAAATTTAATATAATAAAAAGTTGTATATAAAAATAATCATTATACTATCATGCAAAATAGATTGTTAAGTATTTTTCTCTTGATAAATGTTAGTTTAGTATTTGGTGAAATAAAATCGTTTATTAGATTTTGAGCGTAGAGTGGAAGCTTTATTGAATTTACATTTTACAATGATGTGTTTTTTCTTTATTCTACACATTCTTTATTAAGTTTAAATTTTTTAGGAAAGTAAAAATATTCAAAAACTTTTATGTAGGCTCATTTATGGCGTAAATAGGTTTTTTTTTAGGGGGGGGGGGGCTGATAATTTGTTTTATAAAGAAGAATTTTGACTATGATCTTTCTTGAATTTGATAAGTTAATATCATGGGAAGGGTGTATACAATTTTAGGCTTAGATCTTCATATATTATAAATTGTAATACGTTCATAAAACAATAAAAAATTATCCATTGACACCAAAAGATATTTTTATAACTTTGGCTTTTGGGTACACCTTATTTATGCTCAAATAAAAAAGATCTGTAGTTTTCGACCGCCCATTTACGCTGAATTTACGTGTGTTGTATAGTGGTTGGTTTAATACATGGTAATAATAATAAATTAAATTTAGTTTTATTTTTAATATTATAATAGTTATGATACTAATTGTTTTCAAATAACTGCCAATATAATACACATTTTTTTAAATTATAAATTATAATAGTAATTAATAATACACATTTTTTAAGAATTATTATGTACTAGCAATCTAGCTGTCTCTGTGTATTTTATCCACCGTACAAAATGTATTCGTGTTAAATTTGGTTTGCAAATACTAACATTTAGCGTAACATGTGTGTATAAATAATACTTTTGGTTCTCTAATTTGTTGTATAAATTTTATTTCTAACATATCAACTTTACATAGCTGTCCTACCCGGTGTTGTTAGTGAAATTTTTTTAACCGTTTAAAAGCAACATTTTTCAAAAATTATATTTTGCTCAGATGACAGATTAAATATTTTTTTAAAGACTTCTTCGATGTTACAATCGATTTAACAGTATTTATATGTTAACTTAATTATTCGTTTTTATGATCAGATGCACAGATGTATAAATTACTTTCTGAGTTTACACGGGAGCAACCATTATAGGAGTTATCGTTGTGCACTTTGTTGTCCATTAAAATTACACCACTTATTATGTAATACAAAGTTTATTTAATTCGTTATTTTTACTCGTCGTTCACAGACGACATGGCGTTTCTTTTATATCTTTATGTTCGCATTTGTTGATTACTTTAAAATAAATAACTTGATAGTTAATTAATTTATAAAATAGGAAATGGGCTTAAAACATTCTCCGTTTGAACGAAAAAAATAATCAAGTTTCTTCAACGTTGTATGATAGTTTTTATTTACTGGAAAATTATTAATTTTTTATAGATTTTTATGATCATAATTTTAAAATTAACTGAAAAAATGTAAGTTTATATAATTTTGACAATTTTTCTAAGAGTATTAAGCTTGACATCATCAGGGAAAATGTTCTATTATTTTATTGTATTAAATTTAAATTTTATTTTTCTGAATAGGTATGCTACTGGTGTATTCATATTTTATCGCTTAATATTTTTTGAACGAGGGTTGGATTCATAGAACTATGCTTAAAACTTACTACGATGTGTGCTTTTTCATTTAAAAAAATAAATTGTTTGTTTTTGTTATGTATATAAAACATATTCATGTAAAAATTTCCTAAAATTCCATTGTAGTGCTACCTATTGAGTCCAATTATTATGAATCTAAACCATCCAGAGACCCATTTAAACAGACACAAAAATGTCATCAAAATGTATTCTGCCGTTAAGGAGGAGTTCAGTGACATACACATGTACAGAAGACTATATTATAAAAAAATATAAATACATTTTTTTCCAAACACATTTTATTTAAAAATAATTCATTGATTGTCAATAATATAAATTTTTAAAAATAATTGTCAATAATAATTATACATTTTTATTTTAAATAATAATCAATCGCACTTACGTTTTTTTCAAAACAATCTATTCTATATTATATTTATTATAGCAACTATTTTTACATAGTTTGCATTAATTTTTATTTTTATAATTATCTACATGGCATTTAAGTTTTTTTTTAATGTGTTTTTTGTTAGTTTAGGATATTGTAAATACTTTAGATTTTAAGGTAAATATCTATCTGAACTTAAAATAATGATAATAATAATTAAAATTTCTAAAAATGTAAAAATATTAGAATATGATTTGTAAAATTGTTCATTGAACTAAACAAGAAGAAATTCATAGTTATTGGTAGTTTTAGTTAAATTTATATTAGGTATAATTATTAAAATGTTAAAAATAAAAATATATTTAACTGATGATTATTATCATGTAAACCACTGTACAACGGAGGTAAATTTTATGTAGATAGGCGGTCGAAAAAAAGCACTTTTTATTTTTTTGGCTTAAATGGACTGTACCTAAAACGAATCAATTTTTTTAGTGGAAAATAGACAATACCCAAACAGTGAGAATATTTTTTTGATTTTTCTAAAATTTCGGAGAGAGTTGTATCCTTACACTATTGTTCTAACCCACCCCCATTTCGATGTTTGGTTATCGCCTTACCTGTGTGTATTTATATAAAGTTTAGTGCTCTTAAAATGTTTATAATATATTATTGTACAAGGTGTTTTTAAATTACGCTTTGCATCAGCTTGTACAAACAATGCTATTATAATTATTATGTTACCTCGTTAAAATTTAAAATAAAAATACTATAAATTTTAATATTTAAGGATAGTGTACATATTATATTATAATTGTAGTGTGTGCATTATTACTCGCGTACTGAGGATTAAAAAGTGTTTAATCATGTAAATCTAAGTACCTAGGTATAAAGTATAAACCTTGCACAAAATAATAAAAAGTACATTAATTTTATTATAATGATAATTTGAATAAAAGGAATCAAATTTTTCAAGAAAAAAGTTGGACAAATTTTACAAAAATTGTGTTTTGCATATTGTCAAACAAATCAAGTATAAATAAAATATATATATTTGCATTTCTGATTTTAAAAATTGCATACAATAGCGTAATAAAAACTGAATTTTGTTGAAATATAAATATGTATATCTACATAATATATTATATTACTATGAAAATTATGTTTATTCAGTTTCACCGTGGTATCTAATTGAAAACTCGTTAATATGTAAATAAAACTTTTTTTCCATGCACACATGACGTACTTAAGAAAAAAAAAATTGTAAGATGTTTCAAATTATTACGAAAGAAAATATTACACACGTAGAAAAATGAAATTCATTAAAAATGCCAGTCTAAAATGTATTTTTTTTTTTTATAACATTTGTAGTTTAGTATCTATGTAAATCTTGTATATAAACAAATAGCAACTATTGAATGGAAGAAAGAGACCTATAAATAGAAGACCAAAAAAAAAAAAAAAAACAATGAATGAATGTCACAAAACAATAAGACCTTAAGATATTAAGAAATCGGATGTTCCAGAATAGGAGAAGACCCAGGGTTGTGGAATTTGGAGGACACTGACAGCGGTGGCTAAATAGGTACTCTTACAGAGTTATGACTTATAAAGCCATTTGATGATGGTAATATATCTTGTAGGTGTATTAATTAATCTGTAATGGTAAGTCATAGTTATACAACAATTAATTATACTATTGCAATTTTTTGTATTGCTCAATACATTTTATCATACGTTGAAATTTTTTTTCTGAAAACACTGTTCTTAAATTTTTAAAAACCATTTATATCATTTAATAAATAATATGGACAAATATATTATCTATTCTCATAATAGAAAATAGAAATGGAAAAAATACCATGCACAATTAACTAAATATATTATTTATATACTATTTTTTCTTTTTTGGGAAAAATTTACAATAGTCCGTTCATACAGTATTATATTGCCATTGACGTAACTAGGGTGTGATTAGGTGACAGGGATTGGACTATTGCGTTTTATAACCCAAACGAAATCCTTATTAGTTTTCAACTGTAAAGTATATATACATATTATGCTATATTATTCTGCATGATAAAACGTAAATGTTATTTTTACTCATTGAAAACGCTTTTTTTCAAAGTCAAAGTTAGTGTTGCCGCCAGCCACAATTTTAAAAAGATAGAAGATATTAACTGACCTGGCACATTTTATATTTTAATCTGATAAAAAAAAAAAAAAAAAAAACGAGTAAAACTTGATTATGTTATTTATTAATTTTTTTGTGAATTAATTGAAAAAAATATGGACAGTTTTTAAATTTATATCTTAGTCATATAAAAAAAGTGATTAAAATAAAGTAGTGGCAAAATGTTAAATGTCTAAAAAAAATATATGGTTGGAAATACGGCAATTTACCGTTCGACAATATTAAACCTAATGTAGGTATCTAATTTTTAAGCAAAAAATAATGTTTATGCATAATATATATAATTATGTATCATTATTAAAACACTAGATATAAGTATTATTATTAAAACCTAATATACATTTATAGTAAAAGTTATGACCCTTTTATTAATTATAACTCTGAAAAAATATCAATTTTGCAATTTGTATAAGTGAGTAATTAACATAATAACTTTTGTAATTATTTTAGTCTTGTATTAAATTTTTTAATGACAACTGAAAAGGTTTATAGTTTTTAAGTCGTTTTGAGGGAGGCGAAAAAAATCTAAATACGATCTGGAAAGTAATACAATTTCTCTAGTCCATCTTTCATAATATTTTGTATTTAATGTGTTTGTTATAGTCCATTTTTATACACACATCACTACTCACTATGTGAAATAATTATGGTTTTGTATCCAACAATTATTATTTTGGTCAATAAGATGATTTTATGGTATAACGTATACACATGCATTAAGTCAAGGTTTAAAAGTTAAGACTATAATATTTTATTTAATAAGAAAAAAACATAATTTGATAATATTACAAATATGTGTACCTATTAAAATATTATTTAGCTTTGACATCGGGGTTTGTGTTTCAATTGGATAATAATTGTGATTAAATGAACAGAACGCTTATTATAAGTTTCAATTTAACTGCAGCAAGTTATCGTACATAATATTTTAATAATTTCCTAAGGCATTTATTGGAAAATGTTTGTATATTATGTTTATCATAAGACGATTTTATTCTCTTTTACATTTTCGAAGACCTGAATTTGACAGCACTGCAACTATATGTATCACGATTGGTTATGTTCAAACAAAACAACGACGGTTATAACTTATTAGTTATAGCTAACTTGTAAGTTTTAAATTTGTTACGTATTTCATTCATGACGCAGAAAATATGTTTATCGTAACACTTAATATTTAACAATGTTATACAACGGATATATAAAAACTAGTTGTTTATTACTTTGATACATACTTCGAGAATAAAAACAACAATGTATTTTTAAGAGGACGTCAAAGATCAGTGCACTATATTTTGTTTTATCTCTCTGATCCACCCGCAACATGATAAATATACGTTCCGTTCAGCAGAACGAATATTTTGTTGTTATATAAATCGGATAAATTCCAAATGGCAAATGGTATCGTAATTCTCAATAAAATAATTGATTATGACATAATTCAGTTAAGGAATGATAACTCAAAAGATCTATAGTATAACAAATAATGAATAGTATTTTTACAGAATAATATGATTTGAAAAGTAGTTGGTTTTATAAACAGTTTTCACGGATAAGTATAAACTAGTAAAATGTTCCAGTAACATAAATGCAACCGCTTAATATTTAGATTAATTAATACATATCTATTATTATTATTGCAAAATATTTATAGTTTAAACAGATTTTAATTTATATACAATATGGGATGTGGGTTGTGTAAAATATAATAAAGAAAAGTTTTAATTAAAATATGACTGACTTCAATCGAATAATTATTTATTATACACACAAACAAATATTCATATAAATTATAAATTGATTTTATTTTTAAATTAAAAAAAGACCTTTGTCAAGAATAAAGTGTCCGTTTTAATTTACGTAAAAAGCGGTGGTCCATCTAATGAAAAACAATAATCACAATGAAAAAAACTAAAGGGTTGGAAACATCTTAGTTCTATTTTTTGTTCGTACAATATACTTTGTTTATATGACTATGACTTGATTATTATAAGATGGATACCTGCAATTCTGCTATAGTTACTTTTTAGTGGCTATCATATCATTATATTAATATATTTTAAACAATAATTGTATTAATACTTAATGTATTAGTACTTAATAATAATAATAATATTAATAAATAAAAAATAATAAAAATAAATAAAAAAAAAAAAATTAAATTAAAATTATATTAAATTTATTAATATAAATAAATAATATTAATAATAATATTTGCATATTATTATGTAATGTCACAATGATGAAGATTAATTAAATTAAATTGTAGATGATTTAATGTTTCTTTGCAAGTACACACTTTATCTATAGAAGGACGTGATGCGATTTGTCTTGCCGCCATGTTAAATAAATAATTGTTACACGCATGTTCCTTCAAACTACGAATAAAGAGGTTTCCAAACTCTCTAAATCCAAACGGCTGAGTATTACGTATTTTATGTTCGGCTTCGTGATATAAGCTCAATCGAAACAAATAAGACTAAGCGAGTTGAGAAAGAGATGATCTATAGCACAAACGCAGCTTCACTTGAATTTTAAATTTGAAAAAAAACAAACATTTTTTCACCAATAGGTACAGTTTGAAAACATAAGTATACTTATATTGCTAAGTTGCTACAAAACTAAATCTGAGTTTCACTTTTTTCCAATAGGCTAATCCACACGCAGGTTTAAAGGTTTTTCTAACGACAATCACAATGTATAAAACTTCAACTGGGAACACGTCATGCAGAAATAGATGTCTGGTATTATTTTTCTCATCGTTGCGGTTTTAACTTCAACGCTTGAAAGAAAACGTCAGGTATAATAGAATTTTGCGCAACTTTGACTTTGTAACAATTATTAGTATATCATTATACGATTGTCGTTATGCGCAATGCGTAGCGGTTGTCGTCTAACACGCGGGAGCGATATTTTGACGAGATTTGCATAATATTATAATACATAATAATATAATATCCACATTCTACGTACCACGCACTAGTGCGCGAATTCGTAGTGGAGGATTTCCGTTTGATTTTTATTATATACGTCGTTAACATCATTATCATATACGCGCATCGGTTTATATTACACACACAGGTATTGTATATACTATATAAGTTAGTATACATACATATTATTATTAAATATTTAATTCGTGTTTTTAGACGTGTCAATAAATTTAGACTATCAGTCGAAGGGATTATTATTATTATTATTATCATCATCATATAATATAATAGTATATTGTTGTAGGTGATTGTGGTGATAATAAGACTACACGCACTGTGATTACGAAAATTATAATAATACAATAATATCGTTCGGGCCGCGATCGAAGCTGTCCTGTGTGTCCTTACTACGAAACGAAATTAAATAAACGATCATATAATGTTATATTAATCGTGCAGTGTTGTTCACGGTCGTCAACCTACTGCAGCTTGTTTTGCTATACACTTAGGCAGCGAGGGTACTATACAGCGTATAATATAATATACGACCAGGTATACTTGCTCGCTGCTGAATAATATAATATATCGTATCATATATTTCCGCGCCACCAGGTTAAGGATCTCGAATTCCTAATGAAATAATACGGCGACGGTGATGAATAAGATTAATCAATAGTCGTCTCAAATTATTCCCGTAACGGTGGTTCGTATTTATTTCTTAAGTAGGTACCTACATAATAATAATAATACGGTACATGTACGATATATTGTAATGGGCGTACGCGTCGACGTCGTATTTGATAGTAAATAATATAACGGAATAAATCAGTACTTACATATAATGTCATTTAATAGAAAATTCGAAATGTTTTAACACCGGTTATATTATTAACTGATAGAATATTATGTTCCAGCTATAATATTTAAAAGTTAAAACTTAGCTTTCGTTTCCGACTTTTATTCAGAAGGGTTGTACACGATTTCATCTCTGCATTGCATTCCGAACCGGAATTTAAAACATACATGTCTCAAAGTTAACGTGTATTACGTATAAATAAATGTTAGAATTGGTTAGTCGTTTAATCAATTTATTTTACATTCTACATTTATTTTTATTTTATATAGTTAAATACGAGTATTATATTGTTATAATATACGCAAAGGATGAATTTTTTTTAACTGTCGATCATCATTATTTCGAAATGCATTATGTCTTAAAAATTTTTTTTAAATAAATCGTACCTAATTGTTATAAATTATATATCTAATAATTATCGTTATTTTTTTTTTACCTTTTTTTTAATGATAATACACATTTTAAAATTCATATTTTAAAGCAGAATTATTTTGTGAGAATCTTGACAATGAATAAAAATATAATTTAGAGTAATAAGTTAATTAGTTATATTTATTTTAACTATAAACGGATGTACCATTTGCTTTAAAAATGTATAATTTTTACTTTGATCAATGCAACACTCATTTACCCGTTTACTAATAATTTGTTTCACTGATATAATATATCCATATATCCGATCACCAATAAATCCGTACATGTCTTTCGTAAAATTTACCGGATATTGTATAGCATACCTGACTAATTATTGCTTTAAAAATTCGATTTTCATATTACTTATACATTTTTGTAAATCAATTAACTTAATGATAGCAATAAAATCGTATAATGTGAATGATATTTTCAATAAATCTCGTTGTCTTATTACTATTGAGATTATGAAGAAATAAGTTTTTTTTTAAATACACACACATTTACACGGAAAATAACTGTATAATGAATAGCGATATAACTAGCATGATGGTAGCTACAAACATGACATAAGTGGATTTTCTGGCGGGACGAATGTGTATTTATTTTCTATATTATAATATTATTATCATTTTCGTAATCGATACAAGTTTCAACTGAATATGAAATGTGTTTTTCCGATACTGCAACATAAGCTTCTTGTTATTTTTCGAACGGGGATTCACGTCATATCGATCCGGCATGACAAACTTTGCACCCGTCTCAATGTTATTTCTTTCCTTTTTGTTTTTTTTTCAAATAACAAAATGTCGTTACCTTTTGCAAACATATAATACATAAACACATCGGCGCATCCAACTCGGGTCCAAAGTATTAGGGGTTAATCGCAGGTAGTGTACTAGTTGGGTCCCGGATTTTTATAGGTACTACACTAGTTGAGTTCTGAATTATATTAGGTATTTCACTAGTTCCTGAATATTTTTTGGTAAGTACTATACTGTACTAACATTTTTATTCCTATTTTAACAGATTTAGGACTGTCTATGATCTATTTAGACCACAGATATGGTTAGAAATGTTTTTTGCAGTTTTTTTTTTTTAAAATATTAAAAATGTTAAAATAACTATACATATAATATAAATAAAAATAAAAATAATATTTTTTGAAAAATCATTTATTTGTTGATAAAAATTTATACGACATTAATTTTACAAAATCAAATCGATTTATTATTTCTGCATTTTTTTTTTTATTTATTTATATTGGCAGCTATAAATTTTTTTTTCATTACTTCTACAATTCTTATTTTAACATAAGTATCAATTTTTACGTTTTTTAAAATTTCTATGAACTGATAAATATTTGTGTGTGCTGTATAACAACAACATATTTTACGTAAATAGCACATTTAAAAGTTGCCCAAAAATATTTATGCCAATGTTTACAATGCATACAATAAATAATAATCATTAAATTTCACTTATTTTGTCTGCTTCCAAATAAACAAAAATACTATTTTCAAACTTTTCGGATGTTATATAATAAATGCGAAAAATTTAATTTAAAATTTTTACCTCAAACAATTTATGTAGACTTTGAAGAAGCTATTTATAATTCTATTTTGTCAGTATGGCTGGAATTAAATATTAAAAGGTGTAGATTTCATTTAGGAAAGAGCTGGTGGCGAAAAATTCAATATTTGGGATTAACAAATAAGTATAAAAGTGATTCTGAATTAAGTAAATATTTTAAATATTTTTTTGGCTTACCATTCCTATACCCAGAAGAGATAGAGTATTGTTTTACCGAAGATGTAATGAGTATCCACCTGAATGACAGTAGAATTCGAGAATTCACTGATTATGTTTTTGATAATTAAATGAATGAAAAATCGAGATTTCCACCAAAAATTTGGTCAGAATTTAATGTATTGATAATGCGAACCACAGATTCCTGCAAATCATTCCATTCTCATTTTAATTCTATGTTTTACACAGCACATCCAAATATTTATCAGTTCCTAGAAATTTTAAAAACCGTAAAAATTGACACTTATGTTAAAATAAGAATTGTAGAAATAATGAAAAAAGAAACTGCATTTTACTAAAACAAAAATTTATAGCTGGTAATAAGAAAAATAAAAAAAAAAAATGCAGGAATAATAAATCGATTTGATTTTGTAAAGTTAATGTCGTATACATTTTTACCAAATGATTTTTTAAAAAAATATTATTTTATTTATATTATATAGTTATTTTAACATTATTAATATTTTTTTTATTAAACCTATATGGCTATATTTAAATTATATAATGTGTACTTTCATAATTGGTTCTTAACATTTTTAATATTCTTAAAAAAAAACTGTAAAAAACATTTCTAACCATACCTGTGGTCTAAATAGATCATAGATAGCCCTAAGTCTGTTAAAATGGGAATAAAAATGTTAGTATAGTGTAATACTTACTAAAAATTATTCAGGAACTAGTATAGTACCTATAAAAATCTGAGATCCAACTAGTATAGTACCTATAAAAATCCGGAATCCAACTAGTGTGGTAATTTTAAATTTGGGACCTAACTCGGATGCAGCCAAATACACGTCTATAGACATATAGGTAGGTACCTATCTTCTTAATGTTACGCATTACATTACATTGCTATATTAAATTACTATAATATATAATAAATCAGAATACACTGGAATTTATAATTATTATTGCTAAATTAATGCGTGTCCTGGTGTAATAATATCTACTTAAGGCTTAACTGCTTTTTTTGTTTGTTTTCGAGTAGGTATCATATAATTTTTTGGTAATAAAAACGATAATGGTATATGCATGCACGACTACTTAATAAATATACTTAAACTCGAAAATTCGAATTCAGATTGTATTGTTGAAATGGGAAATTTTCGAACATCTAAGTTATATTCATATGACAATATATAACAGGGGAATTCGATGAATAATGGCGATATATTATAATACTGTAATACATATATAGGTATATTAGCTTTGTATTCATCTGCACGCCTACGTTGACGCAATTGCATATTATATTGGTGTAATACTGTGAATTTATTTTCGTGGTACACAGAGTATAGAATTTTCATACTAAACATTTTCTATTGTTTTCAATCAATACTATAATAGTATGAGTATTAAATTGATTTTTATCTACGGGTGATTAAAGCAAGCAATGCCCATATCTGGTCCATATTTTTCAAACCTATTGACTTTTAGTTGTCGAATTTAAAGTGCATGTAATTTGGTTATTTTAATTTATAAATATTTATGATATTTATGTTTGGTATGAATGTATATTATACACGCATAGATAACAATTTCATTGCCAATCATGGTGGAAAAAAAAGCAATAACCGAAAATTTTATATTTCAATATATATTGTATTATTTCTAACAATTATGTAAATCAGTTGGTTTTTATTTTGTTATTTTAAGTTTAACATATTTTGTAGTAGGTTTAATTTATAAATTTAATCGAAAATAACTTCCATTAAATTAATTTTTCTATTGAAAATAATTTAAACTATCAACGTCGTCTTATAGTTCAATTTCTATACGTTATAAACGATTATTTTATTTTCCACTTCAAAGGGTTTTTCGTAATGAATCATCGCAAATAGACTTTATTATATTGATGACTTAATCATTTTTATTGTTAATAGACGTTCACACTTATTTTATTTACTGATCTGTAAACAATATTTCTCATCAATTTGCTCAACAAGTACATATATATAATATGTCATATCACTATTTATTTTAAAGGTACTGAATAGATTCCTATAGTGAAAAGATTATAACTTCGACTTTATTATTCTACGCTATTTATTATTAATGAATATATTGAACTGTATATTAATATGTTATACAAAAAATCAGTTGTCAGATGAAATAAACATTTTTTGGACAGTCTATAATTTAACGTCACTACTACAAAGGTCAGTTGGTAATTATTTCTGCATAGTTATGATTTTCGCTATCCCCGTGTTTATTAGCCATATAGTATAACGCCATCAATATAGATTTTTATTGTTAGATATTGAAAGCGTGATTTGTATACAGAGTATGAGCACATATGATACGATTTGTCAATTCACAAATTTAATTAATGACTCAGTATATTATTATATAGATGTTTATTGTCTGCACGTCTATAGGTATTGCATACCTATACTTGTGTGTATGTTTAAATACATAGATATGTGATAACACGTCTCATCTACATGATATAATATTCTATGAGTAGAATAGGTACTTACCAGTTATTACATAAAGAGCTTATTATATTTTTATTTTTCAATTATTGAACTAAAATTGTTTAAGATATTAAACATTAAATTTTTTTTTCTATGTAATATATATATATATATTTATAATCTATATCAGAGCCGAGGATGATCATACGGTCATTATGGCTGCAACTTGATTACACACAGTCTACAGTAAATTCTTCTTATGTCAAACGTCGCCATTTCGAATATTGAGCTATATTGACATCCTCTTTAAACTACTATTACATTCAATAGTGTTTTACTCTCGACAATTCGATATAAAATTAATCGATTTTCGTTATCTTGAGTATACAAATAACATTAATATTACGGTATAATCTGAAAATTGTGCAGTACGTTCAATATGATTATATTACACGTTAATACAATACAGTGAAATAAAAAATAATGAGGGTAAAGTAAATGTATTTACAATTTAAGACAAAGTTCGTTTAGTTGAAAAAATTGACCAGTAAACACATTGTGAAATTGGTAAAAAATTACCAATTAAGAAACTAAATAGTGAATACATAAAAATAAAAATAAAGTTTTGATGTTTAATTATGGAAATATGAAAAAAAATGAAAATGCCTTCTAATTTAGGTATAGATAAATTAATAATTTAGGCCAAAAAAAAAAAAAAGTAATAATATATACAATATGACTTTACTTTAAAAAGCAAACGAATATACACGACAATTAGGACACACTAGAATTAAAGCTAGTATTGGTTAGCATAAAAATTAGAAGAGAAAATATGATATAATTTTTCAAACAATTTGTGGAGAAAGTATTTTAGTAAGCAAATAAGTGTTTTAATTGGATTAAAAATATTTATGATGATATGTTAATAATTTTTTTCCAAGTTATATTTTAACGTTGATGAGATAAGCTTATTGTTTGGGTGAAAAATACGGTAAAAAGTGCATTAGTATTATAGGAGCAAATATATCGGTAAATGAAAAACTAAAATTATTTGTCATTAGAAAAGCAATGACGACCCGGTATTCTAAAAGAATTAAATCTTTACTATATGGATATTGGTTAAATAAAAAGGCTCGAAAAAATTTAAAATTATTTAGTGAGTGGTTCTTAAAAGTTGATAAAATAATGAAAAAAAATTATATTTAAAAAAACAAAAATAATAAAATTTGTTAATCATGCACAAATATTGTGTTTTTTTGATTGTGTGAAAATTTGGACTGATCTATTGTACACGGTGTTCTCTAAGCTATAAATCATTTTGCTTTATTTTTAGAGTAGAAAAAGAGATACTTAGTTGTCAATTGTATGTTTAGATAGTTAACGAGTAGAAAAGTAAATATTTTTAAAAAATAATTCAAAATACTTTTGGATTTTATTGATGTATTTATGTTTACATAATAAATTAATGTTCATGTCGTGAAATCTATAAAATTAGGTTAAGGTGAAAAAGTATAAATAAAAGTGTTCTACAAATATTACAGTTATGCATAATAAGCAGAAATAGTAAAAATAATTCATTTTATTTAAACAAACTCTATGCATAAAATATTATAATAATTGTATATACAATCATGTACAAAATGTACTTGTAATTTTTAATTTAAATTATTCAAATTTAGAAACATATTATTTTACATGATATAAAATATTTACAGCATGTGTTATTAAAGTGTTAATAACTATAGTTGATAAAAATAAAAGTTTGTCACAGTATTAAATTAATATTTATAATAAGTTAATATAATTCAATATAGTTATGTAAAATTTTTATGGATATTGATTTTATAATATAAATATTCTTAAATTAATATATTACGTTTATGTAAAATAAAAAAATATTTGTAAGTTAATAAAAATCTATCAATTATATAAAAAATATCTAATTATTAATGATTAACTCATTGCCGTTTGAGTTTGAAACTTTCATTTTTTTGAAAATATAACATTAAAATATGGAGTAATTTTATGAGATATACAATATGGGTTATCGGAATTCTGATTATTATATTTTATTTGAATAATTAAAATTTTACAATGGGTTTTTTGATTTGAAAATTATTGTGTGTGACAGTTCAAATAAATTATTTTTACAATTTTTACTGCTTTTTAAAATATGTTAATGATTGCACAAAGCAGTTTAACAAATAATAATAATATATTTCTATAATAAAAAATGTGATATAAGTTTATACACGCTTATTATATAAAAAGAAAAAGATATAGGTACAAAGATAGTGATTTATTATTAGTCATTCAAATAAAAAGCATTTTTTATATTATAGATGTACGTATAATACGGATATTATAGAACAAAAAAATACTTTTTAGAATTATTTGCCTGTTATATCCGTTACGATTGTTACTGTAAATCGTGATGATTATGAAACAACTACCAGTAATTGATACTATTGTTGATTTTTTTTAAAGCATTTATTGAATATATACTTTATACCACTTTAAGCCTGAATATATTATTATACTTTATTTTTCGTTTTACTCGCATAATTTATTAAACTAATGAAAACAAAGTCGGTCTTATAGTTTATAAAAGACGCAATGTAGGACAGCATATAATATACTATATAGAGTTACTATCAATAATCATTAGTGTTAGATATATTCAATTTAGCTATTAAGTTATAATGTATAAACAATTATTTAATAAGTTAATACAATTTAATGGTAACAACAAGGTTTAAACATTAAATTCTCTGTATAGGTATGATTATTTTTAAAATTAATATATCTACTATAACATATTATTATTATTGCACGGCACTCTGGATAGGCTATTTAGCTACATAACTGTAAACTTTTTTTTCGATATTACATTATCAGTTCAAATTGTATGTTCACAAAAAAATAAATATTATAAAACAATAGTTTGCAAGTATATTTTACTATTGATTGCAAGAATTTGGCTTCGGCTACAAAAAATTACCATAAATATTAACTGCTATTCCTTAATATTAATTTAAAAGCTAAAACATTTTTACAGTATGTGTTGCAAAGTTATATTTTTAAAAGTTTTTCATAGCTTTTTTCCTGTACTTCAGATTTTCCAATTTGTGTTAATACAATTCATATTTTTATTTTTTAAATAAAATAAAATACAAGAATTACAATTTTAAATAAGTTTAATGTATTTTATTATATTTTGATGTTTTCTATTATAAATAAATCATCTTCTTTAATGGTACCTATTGTAATCATAAGTAGGTTTTATTTTTATCTAGGTTAAATATTTATTTAAAAAGTTGAATTGAATGAATGTCTATTTTATATGAAGTGTATTTTTATTTGTGTTGTATTAACAAAATTCTTTAGGTAAATAATTTTACTTGGCGTCCTTTTTGTTTCATTTTATATTCGAAAAGTTAATATTTTTCTAAAAAGGGTCATGACTTAATATTGAATCAAGTATTTAATTTATTATGTTGAAGTTATTTAAATAACGTTACAAGTTAAGTAAGTTGATATAATATTAATTGCGTAGAACAATAATAGGTGTAAAACATTGTTCATTTATAATAAACTTTATGCTTTACTTACGAAAAAGGCACAATAAATTATGAAACATCAGTTGTATGATACTTTATTTTTTTAAATATAACTTTTTTTAGAAATAAATACACTGTTTATTTATTAATATTAATATTTTTATAAGTTACTAATGATTTGATAAATAATAAGCAAAATTGTAGGTTATTAAGTTAGTAATAATATTATTTGAATTATAATATAATATTTAGGATGTTAAGGGTATTGTTAGTTTTGTCAGTCTCCTTTAATATAATCAATATTAATTAAGCTACTCTACTATATATTAGATATAGTGTATACCTTGTCATTAATATGTTATTCTATTAGATGTGTTAAATTTAGTGACAAGTCATTACATAAAAAACAAAAAAAAAATCTAAGTAAAGATAATCTCTAACATTTTGAAAATTGTATTGTGCGTATGATAAAATATATTGTGATCATTTATTGTATTTAATTTTAAAAATTTTATCACACATATAAAACAAAAAAGACTTAAAAACAAAAATAGAAAATTAAAATTCTCAATAAATGGTTCAAAAAGAGTTAAAACATTTTAAAAGTTATACATTGTTAGAAAATGGTATTATAAATAATTGATATATATATTTTCATAGTATATAATATTATGATAAGAAAATAATTACTATCTAGTGAGCATATGTAGTATACTTAAAGTATTCTCCTAAGCTCATTATCTGCTGTTTAGATTGAAAACAATGGATTAAATTAGTTCTCAATTGAAAGAGTTAGACTCTGACGTCCCGGCTGCGATGACTTAATAGTTGTTGTTCTTTGATTATCGTTGTTTGGTCAAAATTGGTGTTGTGTAAGAATCGAGGATAAAACACACATACCAAATGCAAAATTGAATGTAAAATTTATGGATATTATAATTTATTAAAACGAATACTAGTATGAATCAATATTAATTACACTCTGTAACTCGAAATGGTCGGTGGTCGTCGTCATTGACATGTTGTTCATAGAAAATAATCAAGCAATTCCATACGCATACCACCGGATTTGTCCCGTGTTCCACTTCTCCCCTGATCAGGTAAGATGTGACTGTCGACCGATTTGCGCTGTTTGTGTCTCGAATAGATGGAAACGAGCGTTAGTGGTGCATTTAGTGTTTGTATTTTGTACTTACGACTGCTGTAGATCGCGTCAACTCATTCAGCAGCAGAACTATAATTAAATGGCACTATATATAAAATTAATATAAATTCTTTTGAACTTTGAATTCCATAAATCAGAGATAAAAGCGCTGGATATACACTAATGATCGATCGTATTTAGTCACTACAAAGCCTATAATTTTAATATCGTACTATTGCATTAGTACTAATGTAAATAACTAGCGAAATAGATAAGGTAATAATAAATTACAGTAACTTCTTAAAAAATATTCAATTTAAAATTTGTTGCAGTTATTTTATAAACCTTATAGTAGTTTGAAATATTTTCCTAGTACATTCACATCATATTAGATTCAAGATTGGAAACCGTAAAACTATATTACTGGTAAGTTCAAAGTATTAAAGTGATCATAAAGATACGGTTAAAATCTGATCTTGAACTAAATATTTAAGATCAAATGAATACGATAAATACGATAAAATGACATAGATACATTTATATTCATTACATAAAGTCCAAATGTTATACATTCCGCCCTAAAAACCAAAAATTCAACTCGTCTCATAAAATATGGACATTGTCACATATTGATATTCATTAAAAAAATGAAAAAAAAAATCGTGTCATCCATAAACATTTGGCTCAGCTTTATAAAAACTATAAAAATAAATGAATATTATCGATAACAAAAAAACAAAAAAAAAAAAAACAATAGATAAGAAAAATTGCCGTATTGTAAGATTTATACTAGAGATAACTTCAATCATGAATGATTTAGCGTTTCAAATCATTGGAATCCATATAGAATATACTTGCACTAATTAATTTCCACAAAATTGTGTTATTTAATATTTGTGATTCTCTTTAATTAAATTATAATAAAATAAAACTATTATAAAAATTTAAAAAACAAATAATATTAAATACTGCATCAGTTATTAAGTTTTCTTAAGTTTCATCGAGTTAATTATTTTTTTTTTTTTATTGCCTTGGTAATGAGTACTTTTAGGTTTTATTTATTATTAACTGATGTGAAAAAAAATTAAGTTTTATACCAATAAAAATTGTTTTAATATAATATTACTGTAGCATAAAGAAATGTAAGTTTTTATAAAATAGAGTTTATGGTGATATAATCATGAATTATTTAAGAAGAACTATCATTTATTACATAGTGTATTATGAACTTTAATAATAAAATAACTTAAAAATTTAATATTTCTACATTCCAGTAAAATATGACTGTATATTATTATATAATTATACTACATAGTACATAGGTATTATGTTTATTCAGATGATGTTATATGTATTACTCTTTTTAAGTTAAACACTATAAAATGTGACGAGTATTGAAATTTAACTAAGTATATATAATTATTATACTACTGTAATAGAAATAATTGTATTCTGTGTTATTAAAAATGGAATTTAAATACTAGAGAAATATTTATTACACCAAAATAATATCATAATAATTATGTTTATTATAAATATTTATGTATATGTATATATTAAATTAAAAAATAATAATAATTGTATTTTTCATTATTATTGATTACATAAATTATTTTTTCTAGTGTACTTTTTAATTGTAAAGGTATTTTATTTACCAAAATGATTTTATTTATTTATATTTATTGATATGTAATACGTATAGTTATATCGATGTTTATTATTTTTTTTTTTTTTTTTTATACTATTCGTATATGAGATAATATTTTTTATTTGTTATATGCATCATGTTTTTTTTTTTCTATAAAAATAATATAAATAATATCGAATTATATTATATGTATATAAGATGTATTGTATCAACATTAAAAATAGTTTTTAAGTATTTTTAGAAAAAAAATGTGTACGGGCACTTAACATTTTTATTTACAAATAGAAACTGTGCTCGGAGTAGTTCTAATAACCATAACAAAATACGCACGTAAAAGCTTCATCTATAGTTAACCTAATTTAAATTAGACCTTTTCGGTGTGATAAGAGATCAAGTTAAATTTATAAAAGTAATTTTTATTCAACATAACGTGAATTATTCTGGTTCATTTAAGTGTCGTTTGTTTTTATTATGTACACAAAATATTAGTATGCCATGGCAAAGGGACGAGATATGATATCCCACGTGTACCTACTTCCCACTTATTTAGTACACAACTATATTTGTTCCAAACGGGAGAAAAATATTCTTTCTTTTGTTTCTTGCAGCTAACAAAAAAAAATAAATCTACACATAAAATATTTCTATACAATTATAAGTTATGATATAGCTATTATTTATAACTAACATTTGTATTACTATAGGTTATATAAAGTAAAAAAAATTATCATAAACGCCATATTTTAAACAATACTATAATCTTCATTTATACTTTCACACCAACTTAGAATTGAACGTTTATTGTAGGATGTCATTATTGTTCAATAACGTTTAAGTAAACAACGGCTGTTAAGCAGTGGGATTACGTTTAACTGTACTTTTAGGTCAGCTGAACACGCATTTGTTAATTAGCAATGGAAGGGAGCGATACAATCAATGTCTGTGTGGTATTGGTAACGCACGGCAACACGTTTTAATGGTTTGGAAGTTTATCGTAGTTACTTATGGATAGAAGTTAACGACATACATACAAGGTAAGTCCTAACAAGTATATTCACATAATTATACAAAACGCGTACTAATATATCGGTACTGATCATAATAGGTAAACAATGTATATATGAAAGTCTACAGTTAGGGAAATATAAATTAAAAACTGTTTAATATATTTTTTCAACGTCGTAGTAACAACTAACAAGTTTATATTATTGAACATATATTAACGTTACTTTTATTTGTCAACTTGTTACATTTTTAATTTTTAATATTAGCATAATCGTAATTTAACATACAAAACGAGTTATTAGCTGATCAATAACTAATAATTATATTTGATTCATTCTAAAATAAAATAAAATCAATAAAATAAGAAAAATTAGATTAGTTAGAATTAAATACAAATATCAAACAAAAATTATTTTGAAAAATATCAAATTATATGGTTTTTCGAATACCTACATTTTTTACTTTTTTCTGATAATACTTAAGTATATTTTTCATAAATGCATCAATTAATGATTTAGTTGAGTATTATTCATTCAATTTTAATACCCTATTAATTTTAATGTTTTACTCGAACATTTTTTTTTCTGAAATTAATTAAGAAAAATATCATAGTTTACTTTAATTATAGATTTTAAATGAAATTTACAAATCAAGAAAAAGATTATGTACGTTTAAATATTGCTGAAGAGATTAAGTTTAAAAGTTTGTTATGTTTAAAATACGTGTATATGATTTATACACTTTAAAATTATTATTTTTGTCGGCTTAACTACATCCCAATTATACTAATAAGTTATTACATTTTTATCTAAATTATTACATTCTTTTGAAACTAAGATTTTTTTTTTTTTAATTTATAATAATCAATATTAAATTATTAAAAGTATTTTTATCAAAAATAAAAAAAAACTTTTGCAGTTCGTTTTTTACTTCAATTACACACACACACACACACACTAATATACACATATATGATAGAAAATTGCACATTTAAAAATATCTCTTTCAACATATATACAACACATATATGTATATATATATATTTATTTATATTATTATTAGTCATTTTTTTTTTATACAATATTGTTGAACTAATTCTTAATATTACTGGGAAATCAAATTTGTTTTCCTAAAAACTTAATTTTTAATTGATAAGATATTCTTAAACTTAACACAAACATACAGAATACAAATATAAAGATTAAAATAATTAACCTTTAAAAAAATTTAAGTATTTTAAAATTCAACACTCCGCAAAACCACAATTACACCATTCTTTTAACCCTGAATACCTATACTTTTCTATTAAATCAGTTAAGAAATAGCTGTTATTAAAATCTGGTTTCCCATTACGATTCGACAAGAAAACTATAATATTTCACGTATAAATTAACTTTATACGATTTTATTGTTTAGAAACCATCAACGCAAACTTGAAAGAAGTGAAGTCATAATTCTTTTGTATTATTTATATACATTTAATCTTTTCATTTTAAGCTAAGTGTCACTAATAGCTATAATTATTTTCATGTAATTTACATTAATGTGTATTCTCCCCTTTAACATGATCTTATTGTTTATAAAAATTAAAATATGTACAAGTTGTATAATAATTGTATTAACATTTAAATTTAAATGATAATAAAAATATATTTAATTGAACTTCAAAAATCAAATGTTTTTTAAAATAAGTATAGAGTATAAAATTTAAATATTTTTAAGAGAAAAACTTTTAAAAGAATCATAAATTGAATTTTCAAGTTTTATAGCTATTCAAATTGAAAAGGTTATACATTTTTAACAACAAATAAAAATTATATCATATCTAAAAAAACGCTTATGTTAATATTAAGTGAAAATTTCAAGCATCTATCATTTTTCATTTTTGTATTACAACAAATTCGATTTTGTGGTCATTTGATTTTGACTAAATATTCTTATTTTGAATTTTGAATACTTTTTTCTTGATTATTTTGAAAAGTACTGAAAACTTTTACTTTTCACCCTTCAAAGTACACATTATATTTAATTTTATTGTTAATCTTGACAGAAAATTGAAGTCCTTTCGCGTTTTTTTTTTTTTTAAAGTACATTTAATTTTTGTTGGACTCGATTCTGAACATTTCCGCAGTATTTTACGTTTTTAATCTTCACGCTTTCGTTTGAATAAAATAATTATAATAAATAGCAAGAACATTATTGTTCTCATAACCCGAACAATGAACTAATGGTCATTTTATTTGATCCATACTTTGTTTTATCATCTTGAAAGATTTCTAAAGCCCCATTCAAAAGTTGTGTGGATGGTGTTTCTACAATACTACGTTTCACTGATGACCTGTAGGTTAAACAATCGGGGATTGAGTACGTACGATTCAGATTATGTTACAGTAGGATGTTGTTAAATTGCATATTCAGAGCGTCATGTGATTAATGTCTTTGGAAAACCTTGTGAACGTTTTGATTTGCAAATGCGATAGCCCTATCAACGTTATTTTTGTCAACAGTTCTTCAGTTCTTTGAAACTTTAGCAAATCGTATCGTACTTGTTATATTTTCAGCAGATATTTTTTCTGGGAAATTTACATATTTTCAACAATTATTCATCTTCATATTCCATTAGTACTAAAATGGGCCGATTAAAACTAATATTATGCTTAATAATTTTTAGTTACGAATTCGTGTAACGTTAGAATTATTCAAATTTAACACGAAAATTAGATAGATTATTTCAAACCATGGTAATATTTTATAAATCAAAATTATGACGTACGACTTTAATTGATTTTCATTTATATTTTTGAGCAGGTCAACCAATACAATATTATTTAATAAAATAGTTATAATACATATCTATTTTAAGTACCTATAAATATATTTAGTCCAAATTTGACCAAATTAATCTCTATAGATAAATAAATGATTGGATCAATAATTTAAAATATTAAAAAATCATTTGTATAATTAGATTTAATATGGGTTATTTATGTTTTCTGGAAAATCAATAATGTAGATCCGATAATAAATATTATTCCCAACAATAATATACACATACATCACACGTGATTTCTACACACTCACGGGATTTCGTACATTCGGCATCGGAATTCGGAGTAAAAAATTGTTGACGTGTCGACCGATCTGTCGCGAAATCACACGAACGTTTTTGGTCACGATTGCCAATAAAAATTACCACTGCAGTTTAACGTACGCAAGTAATTATTTATATATCCATTATCCGTCGGCCGCCATTGTCTAAATTTTTGAAATTCAGCGCTGTCCCATACACACACACACATATATATATTTATATATATTTCAGGTACATGCGGTAAGTTTTCATGTACACATACCTTAACCTTATATACATTGGTACATTGTAAATGTATGAGTGTTCGTGGTGCCGAATTATCGTTTATATTATCACCGCTAAGGTTGTTGTTGATTACGGTATAGCGTGAACGTCGTCGCCGCACAGTGTTCGATACGCGCGCTTACCCCTCTGCCACCCGCTCGGGAATATACGGTACCTAATGGTTTTCGAACACGTAAAACGGTTTTTTATTTATTTTTTAATTCTTTTTCACGCACAAGGAATCTTGCACTTTGCACCGCACTACCTCGTAGCGCACATACTTTACTTATATGTAACTGCTGAAAAACGAAATACCCATCATACGACTAGTATAAAAAAATTATTATAATACATTAGAATATTATTATATTGCGACAGCGCAGTCTGATATGCCACTGGGTGCATATTCCGGAAATGTCAGCGGTGACTTTTACAACGGTCGCAACCGCCAAATGGACACAACGGTCGGGAACCACAGCAAAGGCGTCGGTACCAGTGGTGGCAGGCCCGTGAAGAAACTGGGAGTTGTGGCCAAAGCGGTTGCCGCTACCATGTCCACTGACAGAGTGCAAGGGGTGTCCCGCACGCAGAAAGACGTGAAAAACGGTAAGGCTTCTAATTTTTTCATCTAAAAACCCGTGTTGTTTTCAAAACAGACAGTGAAACACAATTTGGCAAGACATATAATTTATTCTATCTATCGTATAATAATAATCGTAGTCCAGTTATATATTATTATTTTATAATCTACTTATACACGCGCGAAACTATACAATATAATGTATTTATATATTATAGTATTAATATTATTTCGTATTGAAATTTATCACTGAACAGTGAACAATAACTAAAAAAAGAATCTCTGTTGTGCAATTTTTTTTTTCTAGGTATAGAAATGTTTAGTTCTTAAGTGACATTACTAGATACATATTGCACATAATAAAACCACAACATAAGAATTTTACATTATTTATTTTAAAAGTGTAGTATGTTAGATTTTAGAATGTACAATACAGTTTTAGCGGGGGTTATACAAAATTTATTAAAACGTTATATGCGGCCCGTGGATCGTGTAGTGCTATAAATGTCAACAGTACTCAAACTTTTTTCAAGTCTGGATTACATTTGAAGTTTATGCTTAAACAGTAAGCCATAATTCATTCAATGTCTCAACGACATTTCTTTTTGTTTATTCTGATACATGCTTACCACAATAAATATAATATAAATGTAATGTTATCTTTATTATTGGTCAAAATTGATTTAACTTAAGATTGTTAACATGAATAATTATGTAGAAATTTTTTGATTCTTAAAATTTGAATAAAAAGAATGTATTTTTTTTTTTTTTAATTTATAATTTACAGTTTTATAGGTTATGGCGTTTGGATTTGGAATACTTCTGTGGATTGGGCATGCCTGATCTACATAATTTATATTAAAGTATTATGATCTGGTCTCTGGTATCAGATCAATATGTAATCTAACAATAAATGTTCGATCCAATATGTGCAGATAATATTCAATGCCTAGTAAAATTCACGCATCTATCTATATATATATATATGTGTGTAAAAATGGCTAAAAGTTTTTATTGTTTTCTTAAAAAAATATTTAAAATTGATTTATAAGCAAAATGATATGTATACAAGACATAGAAATATTAAATATAAAAATATTTGTTAAGTGTCTACAAATAGATAAAGTTTATTATTTCAATAGTTCTTATTTAATTTATAATATTTATTTGAATGTTTTAAAATAGTTAAATTGAACGATGAAAAAAATTGATTGAACAGCATATATAAATAAACATTTACTAAGGATATAATTTTTTATTTTATGGGGTACATAATATTGAGTTGGAATATTATGTGGACGTCATATCAAAAAAATATTAAAACGAGTATAATACGGCATGTTTTTTTAATATTTCGTTAACATAATATCAGCTTTATACTTTATCAGAAATAATATTTTGGAAAAAAAATGAAAACACTTTGAACCAAAAATATCCAATAAGCACTGCAGCTATACATAGTTAGAGGTTTTCATCAGGTTTTAGCCAACTTAGTGACTCCTGCTCGTGCATGTACATCAGGCATGCCTAAGATTTATGACGTTACATAAAATTTAATAAACTTTGGCGTCTTAATATATAGTTTAAAATATGCTGCTCGATTTTCGAAAATAAATTAGATCTAGTTCCTACATTTAAAGTGTGAATACGAGCGGCAAAAAGTGTATTTGGAGACGGTTAAAACAGTATTCAGAGTCATCTCGAACGTGCGTTGAGATTCAAATACAAAGTACCCACCCACCGTGGTATGACGCACATATATGTGTATATATATATATATATTATGATTGTTG
The DNA here is from genome assembly GCF_002803265.2 of Melanaphis sacchari. Taxonomy (NCBI): domain Eukaryota; kingdom Metazoa; phylum Arthropoda; class Insecta; order Hemiptera; family Aphididae; genus Melanaphis; species Melanaphis sacchari. The sequence continues at coordinate 24,626,585 of NW_020270366.1, read as the reverse complement.
CATGTCAATTCGTCTGTCGACAAGTCGGCTTTTATATCGATAATAGGAGTTTTCAAATCACGTCCATTCCGTATAATATAAATCGTTTAAATAGTACGTGATTTTCAAAATTAAAACACTTCCCTGCATTTTACGTCTACGTCACATTATCTTCGTTCAATATAATATCTTCCCAATTTTTTCACAATATTTGTAATATACGTGTAATGCTCATACATTTATTGCAATATATCTAAATAATATAAATCGTTTAAATGGTACGCGATTTTGAAAATTAAAACACTTCGCTACATTTTACATCTATATGTCACGTTATCTTCGTTCAATAAAATATCTTCTCAACTTTTTCACAATATTTCTAATATATGCGTGTGTACTCTATATTAAAATATATTAATTAGATGCTTATACATTTATTACAATATATCAAATGATAAATTTGATTTAATTTTTTTAGAAAATCTCAGTTCATATTGCATTTGTATAATGCAGCACTGTGTCTGGTGGAATTTATCCATGTAAGTTACTTCTTTCCATCGAATTGTTTTTAAATTTTTATAACTGAATGTACGAAAAATTTAAAATAATATATTCTGCAAGGTGAAACACCCATGTAAAGTTCACATTCTTGTTTCATACTAGAGAATACCAGAAAAAAATATTTAGTTTTTTTAAATCAACTTAATTTAGTTCCTTATGATTTGAGTAGAAAAAGTATTTCACTATCATTTGATAAAACATCAAACATGTTAATTTGAGTCACGTTGAAAGACCTATTTTCAAGCGGCTATTGCTAAATCTAATCAGTGACAGGTTGCAGTCACATCTCGGTCGCATTAGTTCACAAAGCTAGTAGGTACAAAGTACATTGATACCGATTTACACACGAACTGAGTACATTTGATTTGAGGTACATCTATATAGCACTGTATTTTACATTTGTTAATTTTTTCCGAAGCAAAATAATTAGGTTATTTGACTAGTGTAATAATATAACAATTAAATATTTAAACATATCTAGTTAAATATTTTAAAGCTATATTAGAATAAATGAATAAATATAATGAAATATATTTATACTTAGATAAATAAAAGAAAAAAATATTAAATTATTGAATTAATGATACAAGACATATAACTTGAATAATTAGAATAAATTATACAAAAAAAATTGAAATAAAATAAGAATTAGGTAGGTACCATTATTAATTGCTTAAAATAAAGTATACTTCAATACAACTATATAGAAATTTTTTTTAAAAGCGAAGACTGTTAGCTTAATATTTTAGTTGTATAAGAGTTTTGATAAATTTAAGTGTTTTTAAACACTTGTGTATCTTGTAGCATACATGTTTATCATCATAATTTAAACTTTAAAAATACATTATTTTGTTTATCACAGCGCATGCTATAAATTTAAGAATACATAATATCTTGAGATGACTTTCATAATTTTTAGCTATAAATTATTAAGTAAAATTGTTTTAAAGAAAATTTAATTTATCGAATTATTAATCTACATGTTGTTTTATACATACAAAAATAAATAATTTGTAATTATGGAACTTATACAATTTAGATTTGCATCTCATTGACATTTGTTACTTATAAAATAGCCATAAACATATTTTTATTTTTTGGGAAGAGATGCATTTTACCTATATTTTGTTAGTGTCCTTCTATTCTCTTTGTATGTACATATTTTATTTGCAAAAAAAAAAAAAATGATATATTTTTATTAAAAAAAAAACGGGAAAATAGGTACCGCTCTGTTGTACATGGGAGTGGGGTGAACCTCGGACTAGGGTAGATTAAATTTGAATGCAATGATAGGTATTATTGTATACGAAAAACGATTCTGAACGGAGATGATTGGTCAGTCTAGGATATATTATATATTATATTTAAATATTGTTATATATTCTATTTTAAAACAAATATTTTATTTTTCAATTAGGACGCATTTGCAAAAGTCATGGTTAATCAATTTTTCCAAAAACAGTGCATGTAGTTATCATAATTCATAATACCTTAATATATTATCATAGATATACCTGGTGTACCAAAAGAATGATTGTAGATATCTTATTATACAAAAAGAAATACCATAATATCACAGAACAATATAATATATCTAGTTCGTAACCACAATAATCATCTCGTATAATACATATAGGTATATATATTTTATTATTTTACTGTAGGATTATTATATATATATATTATAATCTGTGGTACAATCAATGTGAAAATTTAAAATTTTTAAATTTCTGTGGTTTATGTTTTAATCGCTTGAATACACCAAAATGTAATTCTTTTATAATTATTGTAAGCTAAATTTATGGAAAATATTGTATTAAATGTTCAACTCTTAGCTACTTATACAAAAATTTTTATGAATTATACCTACAAAATAGTTTGCAAATATTCATGGTTTTGTCGAATTTTTGTCAATATTTGAACTTCAAATGCTAATAAAAAAAAATTGTGCCTATGTATTTTTAAAATTTTTTGATCACTATAAGAATAACTTATGAGGAACTTTGTATTAAATTTTCAAGTATTTTTATTGGGCCAAAAAAATTTTATCGACACTTCAAAAAAAAATTTTCAAAAAATTGAAAATTTCAGTTGTCTATAAATAGCTCAAAAAAAGTCAAAATATTTTAAAAACTAAATCATATAAAGAAAATGCCAATCTAAATAACTGGTAAATTTTTCAAGTATCTACGACTTATACTTTTTGAATAATAACAAATATTTAAAATCGTTTGAGGATGAATAGTAAGCGTTACGCTATTTCGTAAAAATTTAAAATTCAAACGCACTTAAAATTTTTCCTATAATGATGCTTCGAGTTTTTACTATAGCTACTTAAAGGAAAACTTAGGGAAAACATAGTGTACTATTTTTAATCCTGAGTTATAAACACAAAAAATTTTATGATTTTTCAACTTCAAAATGACTTACAAATTTTCGCGTTTTCGATAGATTTCTTAAATATTTGAACTATAAACGTTTATAAAAAAAAATTGTAAGTAACGATTTTTAATTTTTTTTAGCTACAATAAGAACAATTCATAAGGAACCTTGTATTAAATTTTCAAAATATTTTGGTCATCCAACATTTTTTTATCGACACTTTAAAAAAAATTCTCATAAAAATCGATAATTTCAGTGGCTTATAAATAACTCAAAAAAAGTCAAAATTTTTTGAAAATTAAACTGTATATATATAACACTAACATAAACATTTGGTGAAAATTTTAAGTATTTACAGTGATTAGTTTTTGAATTACAACCATATGAAAAAATCGATTTGGTCGAAAACTGGTTTTGGGTAAAAATTCCTGTTTTTCCGTCATTTTTTTTTTTGTTTTTCTCGATTTTTTTGAAAACTGTTGGAAAATGTTTACTTTTTACCTCTATAATGCACCAAGGATATTCACTTTTCCATCGGAAACCACCCCCGAAATTTGAAATTAAAGCATTATTTCGACTACTTATGCTGTACACAAACACACACAAAAAAAAAAAAACAACACATCATTGTAAAATCAATACATTCATCACTCTGTTCAGAATCTAAAAAACAAATTAATATTTAATAGCTTAAGCCTTAAAGTATTAGTAAAGTTTCCTTTTTTCCAACAAGATTATAAAATTTAAATAACTTAATTTATAAATAAAAATATAAGTACATTTTTTTTTATAATAAAATAATTATTAAATTTAGTATTGATATAATTGCCATTTTAACATTTATTTAAACAATAGTTATTTCACAGATATTTTAACATTTTAATTTTACTTTAAATGCAGGTAGTTAAAATATGTACGATTATACACATAAACACACACCACTACGACATTACTTTATTAGGTACTTATGTTATATGTTTATAAATGGTTATAGTTGTATTAAGAAACAATAATTTATTATAATTATTCATCGAATAGTGATTTGGGTATTGCAGTTTGGTCCTTCGATTACCGACTTACCGAGTTAATATAATGTACTTGGATTGGTCAGTGGTGTTTTGCTACTCAATACCTTTTGGGTTTCTATAATATATACAGTAGGTAAAACATTAAGCATAACCCAACCTTACATTCCTTAAATCTGTAAGCTATTATGTATTATGCAAATGACATCAAGGTTTAAAAAAAAAATTTTAATTTTCTGTTTTTTTTTTTTTTAATATTTCATAACAACGCTTATAAAATTAACAGTATATAATATATAATAGTTTATGAATTTTATATTATATTTTAGTTTTTAAGACAAATAAAAACTATTTATTTAACATTTTTACATATGTATAATGTATATCTACAAGATATGTAACGTAATGTTTGCATAATATTTTCTTCTACGAATTAAAATTTAACTACGATTATACTATGCATTCCTTTTTTATAATTGTGTAAATAATGGAATATGTTTTCATTGCAGAATTTTGAAATACATTTCAATGTATCAGTGATATAATTTTTATCAGTTTAAAATGAAAATATTTTTTGCTCAACTATTTGAAAATGAAATGTGATATCTTGAAATACTGGCATTGCTTAAAATTTAAATCTATATCACTTAATTATGTGGAAGTTGATTTTATTTTTTTTTTAACCGAGTTCAAACTATCTAAAAAATATATTTTAGTAGTCAACTATTTACTATTATTTATATTTATGAATTAATTTGCTAATGAAAAGTTAAAATCTAATTTCAGTTTATACATATTGAACATATAATATCATTGGGTAACCATATAGTTTTATTCATAACCAATATATTTTTCCACTTTTTACGTTAACCAATTTATATATATATTTGTGATTTTTGATTTTTATACTCATCAGTGAAAAATGTTCAACAATTAAAGTTTTGTAATATAGGTATTATGTATAATTTTTACCGACATAAATATAATATCTTACGATTATATACGGTGTCAGCACAAGTTAATTTTACTGTAGTATTTAATTTTCACTATGATAAAATGATGCTTATCCACTTATTATTTAATAATATATTTTTTTAACTTTAAATTAAACGCATGCAACAAGTTGGGTGAATTAACTACTGCTAATTGTATTTTTACATTTAAAATTTATTTATACGTTGATTTGATTTTACCCTTAAATGTATTAGTGCTGTCATTTTTATAAAACGTACATAGTATAAATACTATTATATTCGTAAAATATATAGTCGATATTATGTTGGTGTTAATTGCATGGAATATTAAAAAATTCTGTACAGTGACGAAACATAGCTTCCAATAAAAATAATTTACTATTTTTACTACTTACTTATTATCTATTAATTATTGTTATTTGTATACATATTATATTATTAATAAATATATTAAGTGTGAAAAATTTACATTCCTAGTTTTAACTCTTGAATATATTTGATATATTTTATAATAATGAATGCTTTAATTGTTTTCTTTGATAGTAATATAAAATTTTTTCAAGAGAAAAATGTGTTTTAATCATGTCCACTTCTTTTAAATATTTATTAATTACGAGGTCTGCCCTCTTTTGAAAGTTAAACTTTAATATAAGATCATCATAACTCTCTAGAGTATATTTTATTATTTTCAAGCTGTTAATAAATTAATACTTAAAGCAGGGTTGACACAATAAATTTTAGTCCAATAAAATACAATAAACTTTTCTGGGTTAAACTCTTGCAGTTTTTTTTTTTTTAAACCATGCTGATTTTTAAAGATAAACTCATAAAAAATAATATACATATAAAAAAAAAAAAAACTCTTATTTTAAGGTTTATGTTTAATAATAATTAATAATTTATTCGTTGTTTAGATATTTTTCAGTCGTCTCCTATATTTTAAAATTACAAGTCACTGCCAGCTTTCATTAATTGTTCATTTGTAATTATTTTAATTTTTCATTTATATTATGTTCTTAAAGATAGTTGTAATATAATCGGTAATAGGTTGGTATTTATTATTTACGTAAGTACTAAGTTTACCTTTATTTCTAAAACTGTTCAAGTGTTTAAAACTAATTTTGATAATTTAAATAAGCCAATTTCTTATTGCAATTACAATTCAGTTTAGTTTAATCAGATTAATTATCATCATTAAATAGAAACAAATCGTCTAACAGAAATTGTTGTTCTGTGTCAGGTTATTATGTTGATAAAGTGTTATTATTATCCAAGCCTTACTCAAGGTTTTTAAGGCTTTTGAGGCTTTTTTAAGCCTTCTTTTCCAAGCCTTAAGCTTTAATTCCTTAATTTGAGGTTGAAAGTATCATTTGTTCAAATTATTTTGTCATTTTTTACACCCTTTGCAGATATTTAATATGCATTTTTAAGAACATTATTTATATAGTTTAATAAAAATGTTATAATATTTTTAAATATTCGATAAACACATATTTAACAACTTAAAAAATATATTATTGTACATCTCTAGATAATTAAATGTGTAAATACAATTTTATAAGAAATATGAAAAAAAAAAAATACATAAAAATATTTTTATTTCATATAATTTTAGTGACTAAATAATACATTTTAAATATTTTATATTATCCATAAATACCTTAACTTAATGATAGTTTTGGATAAAATAACTTTACATTAACCAATGATTAATAAGTGTGTAAAATCATATTATATTGATATTTTTTATAAGTTTTGTTTTTCGCTTAAGAATTAATTTACAATCTTTACAATATTCAATATGGTATAATGAATTAATGAGTAAAGTTGATGACTAATTTGTCAATAGACGTTAATATTAAGTACAGAAAAGCACCTAGCCTGAAAAGAATACAGATTACAGAGAATAAATATATTTATATCTATAATTTAAATATCCTTACATTTTAATATTTTATATACATTCATTGAATTTATTCTAAAAATAAGATTCAATTTAATGTAATAAACTAATAATAATGCAAAATATATATTATAACTAATAACAATAAAGGTAAACAAAATTAATCATATTAATCATGAATAATGATGTAATTTTTAATTGTGGTGCGTGATTCGGTGTATGTGAGTTGATTTCCAAGATTTATTTTATGTAATTATTGATTATCGAGTTCATTTAAGAAACATTTATTATTAGCATCCGTTAAGGTTGATTCTTGAAATTATTATTAGTGTATAGTGTAATTCAAAAAATACCACAGATAGGTTGATTTCAACATTTTTTTTTTTTAGTTCTTAAATTTGATTAATTTTAATATTTTAATTTATTGTACTCTCATGATTAATTAAACATTAAATTTGTCAAACTTTTTGGATTTACTCAATTTTTAAATATTGTCTCTCATCAATACTTATTTTTCTTAATTTTCTACTTACACACAATAAAAAGGAAATAAACTTAAACATACCTCTTAATTTTACCGGAAAAGTTTTCTTATCTTAATTTAGGTAAACAGGCACCTGTGAAAAAACTAGTAAAAAGCCTATTGATTTCGCAAAACTAGATTTTTCATACTCAAGTGTAATTTATTTTAATATCAATATTGAGATATTCAATAAATATTTATTTGAATTTATGTGATTCTAAATTATTAAATTTAAATCATCTTTTATGCATAGTTTTTTTTTCCCAACATTGTATGTTGAAGAAAGAGCTTAAAGAGTAATTATTATTATTAAATCATTATTATTAGAGTAAACTATATGATGAAAATGAATTCTGGTGATGTGTTAATACTTTAAAACTTATTTTAAAAGAAATAAAAAGCCTTAAAAGTTAACGATAGTACGAGTAATTAAAAAAAGAAAACAGAAAAAATGACAAGATGTAAGATAAAAATATTCATAATGGAAAAATTTTTTTTTTCAAAAAGTCTATGAAATCATTGGTATTAATTTTAATATATTATCGGGAATCGCAAATCTGATAAATTTTTGTATGTATATATGAATAATTTTCTATATTTAAAATATAAATAATGTATCTGCAGTACGAGTACTGATCATTTATTTACTTTTTGTTCAATTATTTTTCATGATTTTGAAAAACGTGGCAATGATGAATATAATTACGTAGACAAATAAAAATCGCGTGTTAGATAAATTTGCGACTTCATATTTTATGCGTACAACTGAAATATATTAAATAATACTCGTTCGTAAAAATTTAACAAATACTGCAAATTGAATAACAGACAAAGGTAATTTTTGTTTTCATTATTTATTTAATATTTATTATTTTTACTACCGTTTTGTTTTGTTAGGATCTCGTCAACCGGTACTACTCAACACTGATTATGTTGAGTGATTTTTTTTTTTATTCTTTTCTTCACCGAGACCTTCAAATACTACAAACCTAAACTATTTTTAGTTGCGTTTCTGTGAGCCTTCAGACATCGATCGATCAAATAATAAATTTTCCCTATACTTTTTTTCCTTTCTTTTAACAACGTCTACTATATATCGTTGTATATATTATAATATTATTTTCTATTCTATAGGTACACTATATTCGACGCGCTGCTGCGCGCGCGCACGACATAAACACAGACACAGACTATCCCTTTTGCAGTCGTTGACGATAATTATTCATTCTGTCACAAACACACACACACACATACACACAATCTTTAATAAAATGAAGCACATCGAAGTCGAAGGCCAATAACTCCGGTACGATATTTGAACTTGGGTTTGGCCATATACATTGTATGGAGAGGTGTAGGTACTACATTATAATATGTGTATACATATATATATATACACACATTATACTTACACACACTACACACACAATTTATATAACATACATACAGACTATCACCCCTCATGTGTATAGTCTTTGCGATACTACAATCATGGATATATTATACTATTATACGTCGTATATTGTGTATACATAATTATATCGATACAATCGCGCGAAAGGGTGGTGGAGGTTGATGGTGTCGTTGCAATAATGATGGAGGTCGGTGACGCGCGTTTACACGTCCGATTCGAAATTTTTCCGATACGTTTTATTATTAAAAAAGAAAAAGAAAAAACACGTCTTTGCCGTTCGGGGTGATTACGAAGGCGACGAATACCACTCCGTTTCATACTGACGTTGGCAATTATCGCGTGTGCGTGTCGGTAGCGTGCTCGTAAAACAATATTCTATCGGTGAATATTATATACATACATATTGTTTTATTAAATATATTTCATTATCGAGACGGTGGCGGCGGTTACACACGATCAGCGATCGAGGAGTCATATTATTATTATTATTATTATTATTATTTTACCGATAAGTAGTTAGTGTTACACCAATAATAGACGCGGAACCGCCGCCGGCGGACGAGCCACAATCGTATTTTATCATAAAAGATATAACGATATTATATTTTTAAGAGGTTCGATGGAGATGCTATGATAATCGTACGCGTTTAAAAACGATTGTAATGTGTCGCGTAGTTATCGTCACGACGTTATCATATCCGCATATTTTATTGTTTGCTACATAATAATACATGTAGTAGTCGTGTGCTGGACTAATCGACAACCGTTGTCGTCGTCGCTTATTGTATCAGTGATAATATTATTGTTATTATTATGTCAGGTTCGTCAGTGATAAGATGATGCGGGAGTGTCGTTCGAACATTTCGCTGCTAAATGCCAATAATATGTACACGGCACACCGGCGAACAGGTAACATAAAAGGTCTATTTGATTCTTTAAACTTAAAGTTTTTAGTGTGGCTGATATGCTATCCAATATTATCTATTTAATATTATCTATATTTATTAAGTTGAATTAAAATGACTAAAATTAAATCGAACACGGGCACACATCTGTATTATTATCGTACCTAGGTGTACCTATTATATAACAACTACAATTAAATACTATTATACAGCAGTTACTAAGTGCTAACAAGTTATTAAACATATGATAGCATAAAACTATAACATGCTGTAAATACTATAATAATTATTTTGTTAAAAAACATTATATTATGTAATATTAAATAGTAAGCAAATAAAATTATAATAATTTACGTTGTATTAGTATTTATACACATAACTATTTATTTTTTTCACAAAAACATTAGTGACTTATTTTGATAACTAGTGCGAAGTTCTGTCTTTAAGAATACAGTACACGCTGATATATAACTGATAAGTGATGATAAAATGTAGGTAAACAATCGGTAATCAAACGCAACCCACGTACAAAAATTATTATCGGGTTATCACCACCCAATGTTTAGGTGGTGTACATATATAATTTTTATTTTTATACATGGTACCGTTAAGCGGATAATCGAGAGTATGCTGGATAGTTTCTACGGATAAAGTATTTCGTTCAAAAGTTATGTCTACTTATAGGTAAAAAAATGTTAAAATTCACTCTAATGTGAAGTATCTAGCGCCCACAATAATGAATCAACCCGTATTGTGTAGGTAAGTGGTAGATATTAAGTACACTATATATATTATAATAATATGCACGGACAAAGTTAATGAAGAACAGCGATCAACGAAGACTGGAAAATATATAAATAATAATTGATAGTAAAGTATAAAAAACAAAACAAAAATATTTCGCTATAAAAGAATATATAATAAAGTCAAACCTCAAAAACGCGTGTTAAACTTTGTAAACGCGTATGACCGTGGAGATAGTTTGATTTAATGAGAAAATAACATTTTAATTTTCTAAAATATATTTTAATTATTTTGCGTTTTATTCAGTTGAAATCACAATTATTAATTATAATTTATAACATAATGCAGATCATGGCATTTGCTGTTTTCGTCTATTAAATACATTATTTTTTACTATATAATACAATTTTTTTAGCAAAATTATATTTTTATATTTTTACAAAATAATATTTTTATACTTAGTTGAGTTAGGTATAACCTATAGATACCACCTCTATGAAGTTTACTTATTAGTTATTAATTATTATTATACTACAGTCTGCTATAAAAGATAAAGTTAATGAACACATATTAAGCCATAAATAAATCAATATTATAATAGCATAAGAATAAACAGAAATAAAATAATAAATCATTTTATAGGATATAATTTAAATATCTCATATTTATATTCATTCGTTGTGAATAATTCAAAATTTGCATGACATAATTTAAATAATTGCGTGTAAATGACTATTACCTTCTCATCAGTGCCATTATAATTTACTATTGATTCATAGGTAAGAATAATAAAACTGCCAATTTCAATTTTAACTAAACAACTAAACTGGTTAATTTGTTTTTAGTGTGAATAATGTTCATTACTACCTATTCAATATAATGAATAAATGAAAGGTAATTTCATCAAAAGTTTAATACTATGTAACACAATTTTCAGATGAACGAAATAGAATTTCAATGGTTACTTAAAATAATAATATTGTTCAATTATAATGTATAAAATACAATATATAATAGGTATTGTAAACCAAATATAAACGAATGTTCTCATAATTAAGAAGAATTTATTTTTTCTAAAATATTTAAGGTTAAGGTTGTATAAATAAATAACTTCAAGAAATATTTCTTTTAATATTTTATAACTAAAAAGTTATTTAAATTTATTTTCATTTTCAATTTAAATATTTTTATTTTACTATAATTTGTTGAAATGGAATATTTAGGGTATAAATTTGATTAATTCTTTGGAAATCAAAAAGTAAAAAATTGTTACTACTTAAGAATAATTGGGAAAATTTAAAAAAATATTTAAAAAAAAAATGTTTATGCAAGAAAAGTTTAAGAAAAAAAAAAATGTAATTTTGAAATAAAAACTATTGGACGCCTAAAATGTCATGACAATATTCGTCAAAATCACAAAAATGTATTAACTATTATGAAGCTAAAAGTACATACAATAAGTTTTGAAAATTAAATACAAAATTCCTCATATGTATTTCTCACTAAAATTAACAAAACGTATATAGCTCAAAGCAACATACATTTTTGATGAGTATTTGAAGTTTAAATGTTGATGATATAATAATATAATTTATCATAACATATAATACTTACAAAAATTATATGAGTGTATTTATTGCTTTTGTTCATACATTTTTTATGTTACTAATATAATAAATACGGAAAGTAAAAGGTGATTAGTTACTTTTTTATCGTGTATAACCTATGTTTCATTGAAATTGAATTATATTAAACCATTAACAATAGAATTTATTCTAAGGACAAAATAAAACAATAATCAATCAATAAAACAATTTTTCTTTGGTAAATATTAATAAGTCAACTATGTATTATATTTGAAATCGAATCTGTCTTAAAATATTCCATAACAATGATGAAAGTAATAATGAATATAATTTATTTCTCATACAATATTTATAGAATTTATTATTGATACTGTATCTCGACCACAGAAACACAAATTATTAAGTCATTTTTAATAAACTAAATTAAATGTTAGTTTTGACTTAAACTATGTAGATATTATTTATACATGAAAGGATATTTATTTGCCATTCATAAATAATTTTATATTCATATTTAAAATTAAACAATAATATTATGATTCATAATATATACATAAATGATAATAATAATAATAAAAGCATGCTAATTTAGATTGTAGGATACATTAAAAACACTCATATTATTAATTAATATTATATTAAAATGTTCCCTTATGTACAAGTCATGTTGAGGAAGTATTATGTAACTTCACTTACATTCTCACCAATTGCCTATCATTTTATAGTTCCCGTTTGGAATTACTTAAAGTAATACATAAGAATAATATCACGTCAATAGATTTTCAAATCATTTAAAATTAATTTTTAAAATTCATTATTATCAATATAAAAAACTTTTTTGAAAATGCTAGATTCTTAATTTAATTATATACCTAATCAACTGTTTGTTTTTTTTCTATTTTTTTTTTTTTTTGTTTGTTTTGTGTTTTATCTTTTTATGCATCATATTACGAAAAAATTGCTTTTATCTCTTATGTTTTTGTTTTTTGTCTTTTGGCCTATTATTTTTAATATTTATGTAGAAGTAATTGTTGAGCTGTAATACTTTTTAATATTAGAAGTTAATTAATTAAAAAAAATGATAAAATAATATTAACATTACAAGTCTAAACTATAATAATAAATTAGTAGGTAGTGAATAATTAAAATAATTGGCAAACTTGACTATATTTATTGATACTCGTTAAGTTTTGAAATAAATATTTACTGTATAGTCATAAATAATTTAATATTCCTTTAACTTAATAAAATATATATATATATATAATAATATGCTATTTATATAATAATTTTGATTCGTTTCTTTTTTCTCAATCTTTTGATAGGGAAATGGAAGATAAACTTTCGATTTTAAAACATTTTAGAATTAATGTTCATTTTTATATGCACAATTCCGCAGTCTTAAGCGCAACGTGATAAACTGAAATTATGTACTTATCTATGGTTATAAACAAATATAATATTGTTGCAGTATGAATAATTTGTAATTTGTTATTAAGGATTTATTAAATGCACTCATGGTTCATTCTTTTATTTTATTTCTTTAAAAATTCTCTGTTGTTCTTTTGTTTGATCTAATCTAGAGTATAGCTGTTTCATTTGAATAAATAATACATCTAATTAAAAAATGATGCTAGAATATGTTTAAAATAGTTTATTAAGTTTTATCTCTTTTAAATTTAATATACACAGTTTAATATATATACCTCCATAATATGAATATATTATAATGTTTTAAATTTTCTTAATATTTTTGTGCTCTTTGGCCAAATTATGCTTTTACTTTCTAAATTTCTTCAAAAACTGTAATTAAGTTCAATTGAATGTTATGAAATACTTTCTTTAATCCGCTTTAAAATTAATACATCTAATTTTAAAGATTATAAACCTTTTCATCCATTTTTTTTCAAATAAAAATTATATTTTAAGCTCCCCTAATAACTCTCTAATGGTTGTTGGTGATATATAATATGTCTATAATGACATTTAACTGTTTTTTATTTTATTTAATTTGTATTTTACATTTACTTCTGAGTATTTATCATTAAATACAATTTAATATTAAGTAGTAATGACTAATTTATTGTATAGATTAGTTATTTTTCACATGAAATATTTGTAATATTATGTTTTAAGACTCATGTTCATAAATAAATATTAAATACTTAAATAAATAAATTATCAAATACATATGAGTGTTGGCGCAATTAATGATCCTAAAGTTTTGGAAAAATATGACTTTGATTCACACTTAACACATTGTTTAACTTGTCGTATTTGATATACTAACTCAGAATATTGGTTTATTTTCTTATAATTAGAAACATAATTTGAAATTTCAATAGATATTAGAAAATTGCGTAAGCGTTAATTTTACACTAATGTCTGATATATTGCGATTATTTTGTATTTATTCCTATGAATATAGCATTTACAATTATTTAAAGTTCATTAATTTAGTTTTATATTTTATTGTTTAACACTACGATCTCATATCTATCTACGTCATTGTAAATTAGAAACAATAAAGTCGCATTTCTTACTATGATATTCTTATAGCATGTAAAGACAATTCGAATTATAAATTTCTAGCATTTTTATTTATAATATATCGTTTTTAAACGTAGTAAAAAAAAAAAAAAAAATAAATATTTATATATTATTTAAATAACACAATTTATCATTGCCATAATTTAATTTGACTAAGAAGAAACTTAATTGTTTTAACCTAACCTAGTCGCAATGTTAAAAAAATAAGTTTCTAAATTGTTAAAAATTGTTGAATAATTTCAACTTATCAAATTGGATTTAATATTCATAAATTATAAGTAGGGTCAGGACTATATGCGTTTGTTATTCTGAACTGTTCAAAAAATAGCTAGGTAAGCTACAAGTTTGATCTGTAGTCAATAGATACATAATATAAAGTTTTATTTTGCATATTTTTGCATATTTCGTCATTTTTTGATATTTACTGCATATTTCTGTATTTTACGATTTTTTTATTGCATATATACGATTTTTAAATGCATAATATTATGTAATATTTTGCTTATTTTAATTAAAATAACGTATTTATAGTTATATTTATTGTTTATATAATTTGACGAAGTCGTTTTCTTATCTTTTTTGAGACCTAACAGGATAAGTAGTAATTTATTATTGAGTAGATTTTAGTGAATCATATATTCGTCGTTTTTGTCGTGATCCGAGTGTGGCATAACTTTCATTCGATTTTATTAATTTTTACTTAATAAAAATATTTTAATCGATTTTTTTTTATTTTATAAGGTATATTCCTATAAAATAAGAGCATAAATGTATATTTTATAGTGCATATTTCTGAGATTTTTAGAGCATATAAATCCAGGCCCTAATTATAAGTAATGCGCCTCTTGGGCAAGCTTATTTTAATTTGTAATTTTAATACAATTATATAATATATTCGTATTCTGAAATCATTTGTGGATGGTTTAAAATTCCTGTAGACAAATTAACCACAAATCATACGGCATAAAAGTTAAAATAATTTTTATAAATACTTTATCTTTGGTCAAACTTGAAGTTTGGCCAAATATTGATTTACAAATATTAAATAAAATTTGCAGTGATGTACTAACACATTTTATAATAATCTAATGGATGTAAATAAAATAAATATAAAAAATTAAACGTAACAGTAATACAAATTTATTAAAAAGTTTTTACTTATTCTTAAAGATATATAATTTATTTTGTTTAACATTTAAAATACTTTAAAAGTAATATAAATAGTTATATAAGCATATATTTTTAGTAAACTTTATCTAACTTAAAAATTAAATTCTAGTAACTATAAAAATATTAATATAAATTGTTATTGTGAGAAATTTAAAGAATACAGTACTATAAATTATATTAATGTATTATAAGCATTATTCAACATTTAAAATTAATATTTTTAGATTCTAAATAAAAATATTTTGATTAAAAATACATTATTGCTTTCATAATACTGTATTTAAAATAATTTTTAATGTTAAAAGTGTGGTAGAAAATTTAATTTAGTATAATTACAATCAATAGTGAACCAATGTAAGAAAATATTACGGACGATTATTAGATAATTAAAAAAAAAAAACAATTTAGGAAGTATGGAAATCATATTTTATAATTTATTAAAATATATATTCAGGTTAGGCAATAATAAATAATGGTTTTACATTTAATATTAAATATTATTAACTAATAATAAAGATTAAAAATCACTTAACAAGAAATATTAGAAGATATCACATTATAAAATCTATAGGCTATTTGATTGCTCAAACTATAAATTAAAATACTTTATTAGGTTATTTCGTTTATATTGTTCATTATAGAAAGTAAGTTTGTAATTAATTTTTGGACTTAATTTAACTGTAAAAATGGTCTGTTTTATTGGGTATAACTCGGTTATTTGTCAAACACTATTTTTTGTAACTAGAAATTACTATAAGAAAATCCAAAAACAAACCTAAAAGCTTATATTTTTATAAATAATATAAAATAGTTATAAATTACAAAAATTATACATTTTTTGCTGCTAGAAATTAGATAAAAAACAAGATACAAATAATCAATTTGTTGTTAAGTTTTATGAAATCATTAAAAGTTTCTGTAAATTTCAAGGTCTGAAGTAGGGGGTATAGCACTATAGTAGGACACTTCAGGCAAATAATTTACTATAAAATATGAAGCATTGAAGCTGTTTCTTCAAATAATTCATTTCTTGGTAGTATTAAGCAGATTTTACTTAATCCATATATTTTCATCAGTGGTCACAAAAAAAAAAAATAATACAGTGCCACATAATTTTTATTTTTTTTAATTAAAAAAAAGATACACAAGTGGCTCAGTTATACATTAAGTGTCGAATGGGTCAATATTATGGATGTATTAAATTTGAATTAAATGATATATTATTGTGTACAAAAAAATTCTGAGTAAAAACAGTCTGTCAGTCTATAACAACAAATATATTTCCTAGTATGAATTTTTTTATATAGCCATTCATTTTAAAGTAATTTTTTTTTACTATGATAATAAATTGATATAATAATTTTCTGAAAATATTGCATTGATTATATTATTAGTATTTAACTATTATAGTAATTTATATTTATATCGTATTATATTAACATGTATAACTCAAAATGTAATAATGTCTTTTTGTAAATACTGTAAAACAATAAAAATAGGTTTATATTATAAATAGGTCAAGTTTTAAATTAATTAAAAATTTGATTGCGTATAATAAAATTCATAAAAATATAATATACAAAAATGTTCCCTTGAATAATATTTTTCAATTTATAATAACAAAATAAGAAATGTCGTCCAAACTTAAATTTTAAATATCTATAAAAAATAATTACCTTTATATATTTTCTAGGGTTTATGGTTTCAGTGTGAATAACTTACAAGAAATAATATAAAACATCATGTTACTAATTATTTTATTTTTTTTTTTATTTAAAATATAATAAATAGTTATGGTTTAACTCTAAAAGGTTGTTAAATAATTTTTTTTAAATTTTAATAATATTTTGGATATATCAGCTCTTGTCCATGGATACGAAGTGTGTTGTTGTCACTGTTAAAAAAGGATAAAAGTTGTGAGCATTCGTAATCATGATTGTACCATTTAATACTTACTTATAATATGTATAAAATTTATCTTATAATAAATACCACAAATGACAACTATAGTTTAAATTTTTATTTAAATTTTCAACTTTAAAAATATTGTTTCGTATTTATTTTGTATAAAGGTTTTTTATTTTGAATTTAGAGATATATAGAGATAATAGGATTAAAACTATAGAAAATCTTCTATTAACTGGACAAAAATTATTTTGTTCAACCTGTTTGAAATTTATTGAGAAAAAATGTTTCTTTAAAATATAAAAAAATATTTATACTCCACATTGATAAATCTATTTTTAAGGAATTTATAGAGTAGCAGTTAGGCCAACGTGAAGAACCAAAAATAATAAAATAATAAACGTTACGTATTCGAACGAAGATTTAATCATACTTTTTCCGAAACCAAATATCGTATAAATTATCAAAAATAATTAATCAAAATGGACAGTTAATATCTTAAAAAGACATAATCTACTATTTTGTAAATTAAAAAAAAATCCCTACTAAGAAAATATCTATCATAATACCAAAAATAAGGTTGAAAGACGTGATCAAATAGATCTGTCTTATTATTATTATATGGCTGGTATATTAAATACCTTGTAAAAATTTTAAAATAGCTTGCAGAAAATTGATGCATACAATTAAAAAACTGAAGATGTACCTGGTGCAAAGTAAATCTCAGCAGAAAAAATCACGAAAGTCCCTTGACTGAATTATAAAGATAGGTTATATGATTTAAAAGTTTCCCTATTAATTATCATTAACTAGGTTACTATAAAATGTAATTAATGACGTGTTGAATTTTAATTCGACGATAAATACAAAACTTACTAATTAAAAAAATAATTTATTTTCCATTTTAGAAACAGCATATTTAACTAAATTCGGTAAAAAATATCGCTTGTATTACACTATTAGTTATTATAATATCATTTATTTATATTATAATATATTATTAGTATTAATTTATAAGTTAATACAAATAAACTGTTAAATAGTGTGAATAGGTTCATGGTATAAATAGCTTAAAATTAGACTAAACATTTTGAAATTTTCATCAGGTATACAAAAATAATATACATAATAGCAAAAACTTTCAAGTTTTAAAGATTAAAAATTGTTGAAATAACTAAAATCACTAGAATAAATAATATTCTACTTTTTCGTTTAAAAATTCAATTTTGTTAAATAAAATGTTCATAAAAAATATTATGTGTTTTCAATATCAAAATAGAATTTAATAGTTCACACGTTTATTTAAAAGAATGTCGCTTATTTTTTTTTTAAATACTTTTAAATTAACTGAAATAAAATTATTTAAGACATTTATACATTGTATCAATTACATTTTCAATGTTTCTAATTGATTAATAATTTTTATAATAAACATAAAATAACAATTATTTTTATAAATAAGCGAATAATAATAATTGATAGTTTAAATTAATTAATATTGGATAAAAATTGTTTCAATAAAAACTAGTAGAAACAAATTAATTAATATTTCAATAAATAGACAAATAGTTATAAATAGCTTAAACTATAACTAAAATAATTAGTTAAAATATTTTGAAACTTTCATAAAGTAATAACTGTGTTAATAAAGAAATATCTTAAGTATCTAATATTAATATTTTTTGTATTATAATAAAATGATAACAATTTTTTCCCAAAAAAATTTTTATTTTACGTAAAAATATTCAATTAATTAATTAAAATTTGAACTTAAAACTACGATAAAAATTTTATTATTGAATTATAAATGTGCATTGTATTCTGAGTTTGCTTTTTTTTTTTCAATATTTTATTATTTGCTTTAACACGTCAAGTTATATAATATATTAAACTGAAATGGACACCATCACAAAAACTGAAAATTACTAGTCTTATGGAACAAATCGTCGTTGCGTTTGGGGACACTGTCTACCTGGTAATGCGTATTTTAAAGAAATCGAAATATCGATCAACCAAAAATGTAATCATGTAGAAACTTTTTGGTCAACACCTGAACTAAGTATTCACATATCAATGAATGCCGTAATACAGTATGAGAAGTTGCAGGTCAGTTATTACGTATTTCCTGTAACATTTTGTTCACTAAACTTGAAGAGAAAACTTGTTCAGCAATGCCTACAGTGATACAAAACACAATAGATGATCTGCTGGTATTAAATTACTGAAACGGTCGCTACTACAAAAACTGCAAAATTCAAGTTCTATAGAGAAAATGATGGTCGTTCCGTGTTGGACGCCCCTGACCTGGCAGAGAATAATAACGATAGAATTGGGATTCGAAATATTAATCGACCAAAAACTCGGACTTGTAACAACTCTCAGGTCGACGTCTGAACTAAGTATTCACTTACCGAAGTATGACGTAGATCTATTTTCAACATAACTAGTAGTCCAACATAGGCCAATAGATGAATTAATGCTTGAAATGAATAAAAGAAATTTTATTTAAAATGGACGGTAAATGTTTCACACAAATTTTTTTTCCAAAATCCAATTCATAATTTAACAACATTTTAAGTTTGTATAGAATATAAATACTTTATTTTTTTGATGAAGAAGTCAAAGTGGTAAAATTATATTTACTAATAATATAAAATTAAGGATACGTCTTAATAATTGATAATCATATCTATTTAACTTACGCAGTCTTTAAGTGGACAAAAATTTTATGACGTACAATCGAAATACAAAATTTAAATATAATGTCCATAGAAAAATTAATATAATTTTATTATCAAATAATAATGTATGAATAAATTTCTTAAAACATAAGAACAAAAGAGGAAAATATCTGATATTATTCTAATAAATTTTTTTTGAGAGCCTAAATAATATAAAAATTTACTTGGTACTTTATTTATACGTTTTTAGTAACTTTTTTCTTTTAATAACTTCATGTTAAGAACGTTGCCCAAATTTCCCATTCATCTGTAAAAATGTCCATTTTATGTAATTTCAAGACAATCGTTTCGAATGGGTTCAGATTGAATAATTTAAGGTTTAATTTTAAGAACTTATACAAGAATTAAGTTTCATAAACTTATTATATTATTACAGGATTTTAAATTTCTATAAAACTTATAATGTTGATGCTGTTCAAAAAGCATTATTCAACTTGACATTATTTACATTAATATTATATTAAATATATTATGTCTTATATTAAAGTGTAGTAGGATTAGTAGTAAAACAGTAAATACTTAGTTATATTAAAAAAAAAAAAAATAATAACATTAAAATATTATAATTTTAAAACACAATGTATTAATGTAAATATAAAATATAAAATGTCTATAGATTATTTCGAAAAATTGCAATAGTTTGACTAAATAAATATAAATATTAAATACATTTCATAATTGTTATTTAATTATTAGATAACAACCGAACATACTCATATGTTTTTATACATAAATACATATCGTAATCATTTAGAGTAAAATAAACTACTTATTAGGATTAGAATAAATTGGTTTCAAAGTTTGTTAAAGAAAATAAATATAGCATATCATGTATTTACATAGGTATATTTATGGGTAGGTAATTAATTAATTTGTTTGCTTTAAAACTTAATTACGTAATAAAAAAAAGTATACATAAACAATGAAATACATTTAATTTTATATAAACTTTAATAATTGGTTTCGTGTACCAAAAGTTTTCACTAATAGTATTGCATGCATGCATGCATACAAAAAAAAAAATCTCATTCGCCTCTACCCCGAGAAAAACTATCTGTAGGTACTGCGTGTATTAATTTTTAACGAGTCTCGTGACGGAATATTGTTTTTCGAAAATAAAACTTTTACACCTCTAAACACGCACTTCCGATAAAACTGTTTTTATTTTATTTTTCTTGGCGACAGTTAATCGTTTTTATGTAGGTTTACTGAAATCCAAAAATTGCACTTGTTCAACAAATAAAACAATCAAATACTATTTTAGTTGAACCATAGAAGCGGTATTACTGCAGTCATGAGTGAAAACGATGATATCGGTAAGCTAAGTTAGTTATACAGACGATATACGTATATTTTCCTTAGCGGATGAATGACTTAAAATTAATTTCAAAATTAAATAAATATATGTATACAATTAGGTTGGTGACGAGA
Organism: Melanaphis sacchari; assembly: GCF_002803265.2. Classification (NCBI taxonomy): domain Eukaryota; kingdom Metazoa; phylum Arthropoda; class Insecta; order Hemiptera; family Aphididae; genus Melanaphis; species Melanaphis sacchari. The sequence continues at coordinate 24,604,792 of NW_020270366.1, read as the reverse complement.
TTTAACGTTTTTAAATTACTAATAATGATAAAAATTTATTTATTTAAGAGTTTTAAAAAATAATTATGCGAATGGTTATTAAAATTATTTAAGTCGAAAAAATCGTAAGTTTTGTTTTCTGTTAAAGTCAGATTAAGATTTTGAAAAAATTAAATAACTTATTGTTTTTAATAATATTTTTTTATATTAAGATTGATATTATGCAATAAAACACTGTTTATATTTATATTGTATCAATACATTTTCATGTATAATGAAGACCAGCATATTAACATTAGTAAAGCTTGTCAATTTATTTTTAAATTTTAAAAAATAACGTTTTGTTGTGTTATTATATAATATCTTAGGTTAAAAAATTTTTTTAGTTTGTTGATTTTTAAAATTTTTTTATAGTCTACCACTATTAAAAAAATGCTGTGTTTTAAATAATTTTAGGTTAAAAAATAGTAAATTAGGTTATCAAGTTAATCAATTAGTTTATTTCAACGTAACTGACAGTAAAATATAAACTGTAATATTAATTTTACAAATTGTAATTAAGAAGTAAAATTTGTATTTATTTTATTATTTTTACTTTTAAAATAAATATTAGTAAAAAATATAAATAAATAATAACCGGTTATCAGATATCGATAAAGATTAAGAGTGTTTAGTTGCTAAAAACTGATTATATTTGCTAAGGTTAATATGCATCGTATTAAATGTTGTTAGCCTTTACATAAATTGTTAATTTTATTATATTGTATTCTATTATTTATTATTATTTATAATTTATAATTATTATCATCAATGAAAAAGTACTCATTTCGAATATTGTATAGTTAAGTATATAAAAAAGTGATCAATTTTTCAATTTATAAAAGAAAACGGAAAATTTTGAAAATCTTCAGAGGAGAAGAATAGAAGAGTTTGGGAACCACTAGTTCAAATGAAACAACAACATTGAAAATTTAATTTTACAGATTATTTTCAATTTATACTAATTCAGTTATTAATATTATTAAAGTAAAGATGTCTTTTCTGTCAAGTGATAACTACATAATCTAAACTAGTAAATATAATTAAATTTGAAAATATATTTTAATTTTATATTAAAATTTAAAATTATGCATTCATATTAAACTATTTATTATACATAACAATTGTAACACCTACTCAGTGTTATAAAATATTAGGTATTAATCCGTACATTCTTTTGTTGTACTTATTGAATTTCCGAATAATCCGTATTGTTGAATTTTAAAAATGTATATAAAATAGTATTTTTGTTCTTATTTTTACCGACTTAGGACTGTAATAACTACGATCTTACTTAACATATATTAATAAAAATACTTTGATTATTATTAATTTAAATTAACAATTAGTATAATAACATTATTTTATTATTTATTATTCATTGTCAAAAATGTTTGAAAAACTTTCTTGAAAAATTGATATCGCGTTAATTTGTTATTATCATAATATTGTATTTTTATTTTTAAAAAATTTTCTTTTTCTGATAATTCTCTTCTTCGGAGCATATTGAAATTTCGAAAATTTATCTATGTCTCATATTCAAATTATTAAAATACATCAACAAATGTATTTATACAGAGGTCGCCGTTAATGTAATCACTTTGATACGGAATATAACTGATAACATAATCCAATTGATAACACTAAACGAAAGTTAAAAAATAACAAAACATAAGTTAAATAAAAAAAAATAAATAAATATGTAGTATTACATAAAATTTAAAATACATAAAACACATAGTTATTTAAAAATACTATTATTTATTACTAATCAAAGTGCATATTACTAAATTTAAAATTGTTAAAAATAAATAAAATAAAATGTAAATAAATATTAACTACTATATTAACTTGAAAAATATTTTTTATTGATTTATGTTTTTTCTACCGTTAAAAAATCATTTATAAAATGTTCGTATTTGTAATGTAATTTAAAATTTGACGATCTTTGATGCACTCATTAGATGCTTTTTAGTATCTGTTTGTGGCTCAAGTTTAATCACTTCATTTTCAATTTTTTCAGGTTAATTTGTTTATAATAAAGCATGTAAAATATATTCTTTGGTAAAATTTGATGTAGTAGGTATATTTTCATCGATTTTCAATCAGTTTTAAAAATCTCGTACATAATGATAATTTTATGACCTCTAACTGATAACATTTAGCGACGTATTGATATCAATAACTGACATCATTTACATATAGTTTACATCTGACCCGTACTTATACTTTTCGATGACAATAAATGATTCATTACATTAACCATGATTTTAATAAGCGGCAACCTCTGCAGTTGAATTATTTGAACAAAATTAAATATTTTATTTTGAGCAAAATAATTTATAACTATTTGTAGCTTTAATTGAAAATTATTGTTTAGCCCATGTTTTTGAAAGAAAAAGAGCATCCACGGATATACTTTTTTTTCAAAATACACCATAAACTCTTCTATTAATCTGTTTTCTGGCAAATTAGTATTAGTTTGAGCCGAAAAAAATCTTCAACCATGTGTAGATTTAAAAATAAGAACCCAAAAACTTTTTTTTTAAATTATTTTTTTATTTTTATAATCAAGATATGATTGGATTAACTGATTAGTTTAAATTATCATGAAAAACGAACAACTATATACAACAAGGATAGATTTACTACTACGATAAGCTAGTCTCAATTTGACTATAAAATTGGAGACTCAACTTTAATGCAGCCTATAAAATTATGAAAATTTATATCAGATATTTAAAAAAAAAAAATTTAACCTGTAATACGGATTTTAAATCTCTTTCGGTGATTTATAATTTATAAATATTAAATAAATAGTATGTTGTAACAACTATTTATTTATTGGGGTTTTTTTTTTTTATTATTAATTGGATAATTATTCCCGCTTTAATTATATATGAATTTAGAAATTTTGTTATTTATGATATTCATTTACAGCACACATATGGTGTTACATTCATTTAAACAAGGTGATTAATCTAGTATGCATATTCTCACTTTTTTTATTAGAAATTTATAAAATTCTGATATTTTTAATTTTTTTTGCATAGGTAATTAGGTTACTAAAACAATTTTTTTCCAAACAACAAAAGCCTTTTTTTTAATATTATAAGTTGGTGAGTAGGCGGTACTAGACTAAAATATATGATATTTTTTCGTCGTTATTGGTTTAATTAAATCTATTATATTTTATATAGAAATCGAATATAAATTAAATGAATTATAAAATACTCGTTTGAATATGAATTTAAATAAAACAACATATTCAAGGAAATAATCTACTTAGGATTTGCAATAAAAAAGATTGATTATATCTTCTGAAAAAATAAAATTATATCAACACAGAACACTCCTTAAATAGCAAAGAAAAAAATTGAAATATCCCAAAATATGGTGAAAATATAATGAAAAACTTACAAAAATCAGAGTTTTAATAAGTTCATTATTATATGCGGATAATTAAAAAATTAAAATATATGGTAGACACATGCTTGGTGAATCATTCGACAACAAGTAATTAATATTAAACACGGATATTTTCACATATAAATACTAACTATTGTTATGATAAAGGGAATATATACGTTATAAATTTTGAATATTTTTATATCATTATAAAAATAATATAAGCTACAAGATTTACGTAACAGGGGTTTAACTCTCACTATGATGAAATATATAGTATACTGTAGTATTATTTTTATGTATATAGTAAAGCGACTACGCTTAGATAAAATATGTAAACAATAATTTCTGATACTATAATGTTTTAGAATAAATTGCATTTATAAACATAAATATTAATTTTCGTCCATTTATGTTTTACTATGTACAAAATATATTATCACTTCTGGGTACATTAAAAATTGAAATTTCTCATCATGTTGTATGTGTAATATTTGGTTTATCGCGATTATGTACTCAAGTACGTAACAAAAATAATGGTTTACTATAATGATAATGACTAAAATCATACATGTACATGCAAATATAATGTTGTTATAAGTAGTAACTTTTCAGTATAAATAGTAATTAATCATAATATGTAGGTGTAATGAGATCGAGAACTATTTGGCAATAGTTAATATGTAGATAATATATTCTATAGTAAATAATATACTATAAAATTAAATTTGAAGGAAAAAAATATTAAATAATTATTTATTAAGTGTCGCCATTGTATGGTCACTTTTTTTTTACATTTATCGAGTCATATCTCATTATGATGAGATTACTGCATTTAATATAAACTTGCTCGTAAAAGTAAAATATATTCTCCGAGTTTTCGGCTATTTATATTATAGGTAACTTGTATACGGAAAAAATATTTCTTGGGTTATATAAATGTTGAACCGATTATTAAAACAAAGATCAGAATAATAATTAATGATTTATGTACATTATTGACCGATGAATGTGTTGTATGATATATTTATATTTTCTAATAAATATATTTAATCATCTTAATTTACTTGAACCATACAAGAGTTTATTAATTTTTTTGGTATAAATATTTACATATTTAAAACGTGTTTAAAAATTCTTAGTGGTAGATTTAGTTTGTGACAATCTGGTATTTTTAATGGTTTAATCTAAATTAATTTCATATTACACTAACCCAGAAAAACTTTTTACATATCTTTGTGTATGAAACTGAGATTAAATTAATCCTCTATATTGAACAAAATTCGCTCTCAAATAAAAACAAACTTTTATAATATTTCAAAATTAATTTTATATTTTGCAAGAAAAAGAAATATATTGGTTTTACAATATATTTTTCCCAAACATTTTGATATTAATTTAAAAACTAGAATAGTTCCATATAGATAGACGCATTATATAATAGACAAACATTTTACAATTGTATATTATAACTAATGGATTAATGATGAGTGATGACTATAATAATCATTGTAATCAATTTCGTTTAAAATCAATTTAGAAGGACATAATTTTTCACTTACAGGTTTAAAATGAAAACTAAATAATATATTCTTATTTCAATAATTATCATGATAAAAAACCAACGAATTATCCAAATTTGTTGACGAATAGTATAAATTAGATACATTGACACCCCATGAAAATAATTATTTTCGTATCTCGTGTCGAAAAAAAATGTAATTTACATAACATTATAAATTACTATTTGCTATTTACTAATAGGGTAAATTTATTTTAAAATTGTATGCATATTATGCTACTTCCGTGTGATATACATGCATCAATAATTATTAGCAATTATATTGTTGGTTTTTATAATTTAGAAACCTTATAATATGTAGATATATTTTATAGTTTGTTCTGCTAATTATTTTGAATTATGTTACATGTGGTAAAATAAAATGAAAATATTTGTTGGTGTTTTTAAATTATAATAGTTTCGCATATACAAGGATGTAAATACATAATCCATATATTTGTTACATGTATTATGATTTATTCGTGTTTTAATTTAATATAATATCTATGATATTGATGACAGTAAATAATACAATAAATTGCATCCTGTTTTTAAAATTTTTCTAGTTATATTTTAAAAATATTTTGCTGAAAAGAAGTTTTATAGGAATATATACTAACAAACATAATTTATTTTATTGTTTTTAGATCGTGTTATGTATGCGAGAAATCAGCAATACAAATACAGTAAGGAACCAGTTACGGGTGGGCAACCAATAACAGTTGAACAAGCAAAAGTAAGTTATGTATAATATTAAAAAAAAAAATGAATTACCTTCTGATCGGAGTGATAATATATGACAAAAATTATTAAAATAGGGTTGACAACCTTCAAACAAAAACATCCCACGTATTTCCGAAATTTCGTACCTTATGAAACATTCTTTACTAAATGTATATACCTAACCAATGAATAGAATATTATTTATGTTATTATTTAACAAATAACAACTCATTTATTAGTATTCTAATCATTTATAATCTAACGTACCCAACTCATTGTCAACATGTGACTTATCTAGATCACTATTTGTTACTTTAGTATATAATTTAATTTACTAATGTTCATCATTCTAAAATAAGATATATTATTATTTTATAATTATATAAGCACTTACTATTATTTCTAATTCTAGAATAATACAATTATAATATATTTAATTTTTAATTTTTTTTTTGTTAAAGTAACAAAATATTACTATAACATTAGTAGTTCATTCTAATATGTATAGTAAAAATATAGTTGTATTACTTAAACAAATTCATTAATTTTACTACTTGTTTTTTAGTTTTAATTATTTGTTTTTGAAATAAAAATACAATTGCAAATAAAATTTACATTAATGATTATGCATCAATCTTTTTATCGATCTGTATTCAAAATATATTTTATTTGCAAAATACACTTGAAATGATCAATAAATGATCCTTATTTTATTTATTAGTACCATAAATATTATGATCATAATATGATCATATTATAATTAGTACAATAACTCTCTATTTAATATATTAATTATAGGTAAATAATTTTCAACATAGCAAATTTGGCAAAAACACAAATATGAAATTAAATCAGTAAACGACACCGCTGTAAATAAACAAATAATGAAATAATTATTTTATACTTACACATAACTATACAAATTCCTTCTCTTTATTCTATCAATTTTTTTTTTTTTTTATGGGACTTGCTGTTTAACACCTTACAAAACAGAATAGGTAGTAATTTGAACAACAAAATATTAAATATAAAAATACATTTCTTTAAATTAATAGGTACTAAAATATGAATATATGATAATGTGGACATAGATAAATAATGAAATATCAGTTTGAAAATATATATAAAGCTTTAATTCTAAACGATTAAAAATTGAATTACATAACGAAAACTTTCTTAGGAAAAATAAATATCGGATTAACATGTGACATTGTCTGCAGAACAACTAAACATGTATACCATCAACATGAACTTCAAAAGAGATATTTAAATTTAAAATTGTATTATTTGTTATATTTTAAGGCATTACGATTGACTGTATTTGGAGCATGTGACACACCACCTAGAGGCGAATGGTTGCGTACTGGGTTTGTGTTTAGAGATCCTGAGAAAGAGCTATCGTACGGCTTACGAGCACGCAGAAATGGTACCAGAGGAATGCAGACTGCAATACAAGGATATATACTCAAAAATTTACTATTTACAAACACCAATAACTCGTAAATATATTTCATATAGCAAAAAAAAATAAATATAACAAAATCTTTTAATTCTTCAATTCTATCATCGAGTTATTTAATCTATTTTTTAAAGTACTTAACTAGTATATTTAATAATACTTTTATATTATAGGTACTATATTATGTAAATTATAATTATAATTTTCATGACATATATGTAAACTTTTTTAACTGAGAAATTATAACTTAATACAAATTAATTTGTATTTATATATACAATATACATGCATAATGATGATTTTGTATTTATCATAAAATTATATTATGTACAATTTAAACAGATATTAAATTTGGATATAACATTGTTTAACTTTTAAATTGTTTTCTTACTAGATGTATAATGAGACCATCTAAACAGCAGCAACTAGATGCTCTTTGTAAATCAATTACCGAAATCCTGTGGAAGATTGGAGAAAATGAAAAGGTTGTAGTATGTTTACCGCAAGAAAAGAGTTATGTACCACACTCGTTAAACTATTTCCAAGATAATGTCACCGAAAAAGTAAGGAGATTACATTGTATTATATCTATTTTTAAAATTAACTCAAAATATGTAATCTGGTCATAGTTTAGTTAAGGGATGGGAAAAATTTGACCTTCAAGCAAAATCTTGCTGAAATATTAAATAATATAGGAAAATAATCGTAGAGTGATAAAAACAATATCTTTATGTATGTATATATTATGGTATAAATTATACATTAATTGATTTAGGGCTTTTAGACTTCTGGATAAAAAGTGGTGTCTGTTATTTGCGCTTCAGTTGATAGATTTTATATTTTTAATCATCAAGGCTCATAGTCACGAGTAATAATTATCTGTCTAAATAACTGCTTAGAAGTAATTAACAATAATTTCAAAAAGAAGTAAAGTAATAAAACAATTTAAATGCCTAAATCTAAAGAATTCAGAGAAATATTAATAAAAATTTTGTATACAATTGGGATTTATCATGACATATTTTCTAATTATAATTTTAACTTTAATTTAAAAATACCAATATAGTTACCATTGGAAGTAATCTACAAAATTTAATTTTTTTATCGATTACACCTATTTTACATGATTTTGTGTTATTTTAGTCCATAGTAATTAATTTAGAAACTCTCTTAACATTTTCAACTTTCTTATAAATGTCACATATGTCTATTAATATTATGTATAAAATATAAATGATATGTCAATAATTATTATAATACCAATATTAACTTAATTTCTTAAAAATGAACGAAAATGTCTATAGAAATGTCCCATATTTATAAATGTTAATATATAAAAGCATAATATATATATAATTTTTAATTATCTATTAAGTATATTATATAATTATAATTATATTATACTTAATTATAGCTCCACTTATTCGAGTTAACCAATATTCAAGACTTAGAAATTTTCCTCAAAAGATATTTGCATTTGGTAAGTTAATAATTTTTAGTTTTTTTTTTATTTTTTTTTTTGAAAATATAATTATAATAAATGATAATTTTCCAATAAAATAAATACAGTTCATTACAAAAAAAAAAAAAATCACGAACGGTTTTTTTTAAATTCGAAGTATAGTATTAAAGAATTTCTTAAAACTTAAATAATTAGGTTTTCCATAATTTGTTATAATTTGTTGAAAAAAAATAATTATTCTTAATTATGTCTAGTTTCAAGATGATCCGGGACCTGGATCACTATTGTTGCTTTATAGTTCAGTACTAACAAGAGGACTATCCAAGTAATTTACTTTTTATTTAATTCGTAATAACATAATGATATTCCATAATGAAATAAACTTATATTTTACAACCGAAAAGATAAAAAACAAAATCGTAAATATATGTATCTATAAAATCGTTTAAATACGTTTATATGATAAAGTGTTAACGTTTTAAAATTCATTAACTTTTGAATAAAAACTACCTGTTTGTTATTTGAAAACAATTAAAAAATGATTTTGTTCAATTTTAATTCAATGATAAATTATTGCATACTCAAATCGATTCTGAACGAAGATAACTTATTGCCTATAGGCTTTATAACTAAGTATATTTTAGAATATATTTAAATACATAATACATGGAAAATTAATTAATTTTAATATTAGTAATATAGAATGTTAAATATTTTTTTTCTGAAAAGATTATATTTGAAAACGTCATTTCGTATATAAAATATATCATTATTATTAAAATAAATAAATAAATATATATATATATATAGTAGTATAATATTTGTTTTAATGCTGAAGTTTTTATGTATTATAAATTTGCTAAAATAACATAAAAGGTCACTGTTTTAAATTATGAAATACATTTGAATACAATCATTGTATAAAAAATACAATCTTGAGCAACTGAGATGGGAGTTAACATCTTTCTATAAGGATAGCTTACATTATTCTCTACTGTATTTAAGACAATACAATAGAATCACAGGAATATAATATAAATAGATTCACAATATTATAATTACATAAATATATTAAAATAAGTCTTTATGTTTATAATATTTCAACGTATAAAAAATTATAATATTAACAATAATGGACATTTTTATTAGAATTAAATGTTAAATACATTATGGTATAATATTATATATATATATATATATATATATACTACGCATATACATATCTGCATGGAAAAACTTCAATGCTTAAATGTGAACTCATTATAAATGTATTTATTAAAAAAAAAAAAAATTGTAACAATATTTAAATGAAAACGCACGTATGATTTCTATTTAAATAGCTGATTTAAAATTTCCAAAACCATATGGACTTAATATAATAATGATATTCAAAAATAATATCACTAGATGTTCTCTTTGATCATGACATCAAGTTTACTTTAGTTACATACTTAATTTGCATTGTGTCTTTAATTTTACAGATTGTGAATCTTCTTATTTATTTATTATTAATAGAAAATAAAGAAAGGTGATTTATTCATTGCTATTTTACAAGAAATATTGATAAATTATAGTTATTTGCGATAAGTAAGTCCACTTAAATATAGAGCATAGGCCATTAGTCAATTTTTGATAAATAATGGAATGTATATCGTATAATTAATCCATAATATAGTTTAATCTACGTATTAATTACAAAACAAGAAAAATATAGGCTATATCCTGATATGAACATCTAAAAATAATAACAAAACATACATAATTGTAAAACCTTAATATAGAACCTTGATCATTAGTCCATTATGATGTACATAGAGTATAGCTATAGAGTATACCTAACCATAACTAATTAATATAATATTTTTTTTTAGTATGTGTGGGAATTTAAATGATTGAATAAAGAAACTATTCAAATATAATAGATCGTTTCTGAATAAGAATGTGAAATACAACAAAAAAATCACATAATTTATTGTAGAACTAATATGTATATTCCTAGATGTGCTCAGTATCTAAAATAGAACTTATGGGAGCTTCCTTATTGTAAAATTATGATATTTAAATTTTAAAATGTGATATTTAATAAAAGCTGTATAAAAAAATTATATCTATATCGAAAAAAAATACCACAAAAATGTACTCCAAATGCTTGACATAGTCTGAACTACATTATTTTTATTAAAAAAGCCAGAAAAAAATTGTAAAAATTAAATTAAAAATATTTATTAATAATAATAATTTAACTTTTATGTTTGGATGATCAAAATATCAAAAATTGCTTTCTATAAAATAAACAAAAGTTAAAAATTAATGACGTATTAAAAATAAAGAAAATTTTATAAAAAAATGTACCTATGTTTAAATATGTTTATTTTTACCGCTGACCGTAACATTTCATCAATTGAATACAATATAATAAAATAACGTGCATTATATATTAATATATCACTAGTAGTTTTATAAGTAAATATTTCTTAATATTTGATATCCTATGTAAATGTTATTAGGTATATTAAATATTTTTATTTTTACTTATTAAATGGTATGTTTAAAAAAGGAATTCTTGATGTAATTAAATAATTTGATCATTTTTAAAACAAATTTAATCTGTAAAATAATATATGAACTAAAATTTAAGATAAACTAAATGTAGAAATTTATATTGTGGCAAAATGAATCCCTTGTCACTTTAATATTATGTTATGGGGTCAAAAAGGTCACTTTTGGCACCCAGTGCACTCTATAACACCGCTTACCTTTTTTTTTTTTAATGCAAATTTAATGATATTTTAACATTTCAGAACTTACATCAAATGCCGCAATGTAGTTTTGTTTTGTTTATTTTAAAGAATTTAATGCTAGTTGTCTTTTTCAACTGAATAATACTATATAATTTCATTTAAAGGAATACTTTTTACATCGATTTTTCTTTAATATATTTGTATAAGAGAAAAGGAGTTTCTAAAATTATCAAGTTAAAATCACAAAAACGTATAAAAAATATATGATATTATACCTTATTAATTATTATATGATGTAATTAAATTGTATTTTTAATTAGTTTATTATATTTATGTATGTATATATAAATTAATTGTTCTGCAATCAAAGTTGATTATAAAATTAAAATGCATTTAATAATTTTGCTAAAACTATAACTTAATATCATATTTAATTGTATTGTTGTTTATATTTTTTTTACAATACTTTAATTATAAATCACAACCGATATTTTACAGTATATAGATTCTTAGTGAATACCTAAAAAACTTGGCTGGAATTGGACCACATTGATTTAATGAGGTCTTAGTTTTTGCTCAGCAATAAATATTCATTTTACATATTTTAGAAAAGGAAAAAAAACTAAAAATTTTTTAGAAAACAATATATTTTGTTATTTTCAATTTAGAGTTTATTATATTTTTGCTGTAATATTGTCATTTAAATTCACTCAAATGCAGTTTTTTTTTAATTATAAATTTCATAATGTAGATGCTTATAAATGTTATCAATAACCTAAAATGAGTGAAATATTGATTCTTTTAATAAATAAATAACTTTTTATAGTATTTATTATAGTATTAAAGAAGACTAATTTTCTATAGCAAGCCCATATGTTATTAACATAACAAATATGAATTTTAAATATTTTTACAAGATTAAAGCTTATAATATATTATTAATTCTTCCGATATTTATAATATAATATTTATAACCATGTTTCAACTCTTGCACAGAACTGATTATAAAAGACAGTGAAATACGTATTTTTCCCATATAGTATAATTTTTAAATACTTAAAATAAATGTTTATTTATTTATGTTAAATATTGAATAGTGTAAATATTTATTTTTTTAAACAAATAATATTATATTATACAGTACTAATACTTAAATTTATTTATTTTAACAGTTATTTATTTAATTCGACCAGTAAATTTTTACTTATTTTTTACTAAGTAAATATTTTGTCTTATAAGTATATATTGGTAAATTAATACACTTTTTCAAATTTTTATAGTAAAAACTACAATGATAATAATTAAAAATAATAAAACGATGATAAAATATTTTATTTTTTCTTAGGTTATTTAAATATTGTTGTCTTAAGGTTGCATAATCTCATAACAAAATAAACTTTAATCGTTAAATTACTTCTTAATATAACTAAAAAAACCTTAAATATTATGGTTTATATATTTTTAAACTTTTCTAAATTCAATTTAACCTCCTAAATTTTATGATAATACTAATAAATAATTTGTTTGTCTTGTCTTGATAATTATTCTACAAATCTGTTTTCATTATTTAACATTTGTATTTTTCAATCTTTGATTTATATTCTTTAATCTTTATGATAGGATCGTATCAGATTTAATGGATGAAAAAGTGTATCTTATATCAAGTGCTGAAGAAGGGTCAATATGCATCGTAACGCTGATGCTTACTGGTAGAGCTACTCCTAATTTACATAATGGTATTGTGAATATTGGTGACGAACAACATTATGTGAGCTATAGTTTATTATTATAACAAAGACGAATCTTTGTAAAGTTAAATTACTTGAATTTATTTGTTTCCAGGCTATACCACATTACGGAATATTGGCCAGAAGTGAAGTGGGTCTATTGGTTCACTACGAAGAAACATCTACACCAGTACAAGTCACACAGATACCAGGTTCTCGATTAAAAACGCCGTCCTATCCGATTTGGATAACTTGCGCTAAAGGTCATTACGGCATACTCTTCAACACTAATAGGGAACTGTTGAGAAATCATTTAGCTGAACGAAGGTATAGATCAATACTTTTTTTTTTATAATTACTTATAAAAATATTTCACTTGTAATTTTACTACACCAATATCAACAATAAATAATGTATAAACAAAATATAATATATACATGAAAAAATTTAATAATATCAATATATAAATGATTATAAGTGCTATATTTGTATATCTGTATAATATATAAAGGCTTACTGAACTACAATTAAATTAAATGCAATAATATTTAATCCTTTCATATGAATTATTTTAGTTGGTAAATAAAAATTGAATAAAATATACGTAGAAGCAACCGCGTAGCTATAAATATACAAAGTATTCTATTATAACTTATATTTTGTTTTCATAAACATAGCAATAAGACATAAAAAAAACTATTATTCAATAAAAATAACACTAATTATTCATTAGTATCATTTTTTTTTCTAATTTATAATAATTAAAATAATTAAATACTAAGTAAAAAAAATAAGCTCTGAATATTTTAATTTTCACCTATCGAAATTTTATTTTTATAATTTTTTTTTTTGCATCTACTCGATGTGTCTAATACAATTGTGGTACTACGGTAGTATTGTATTGAGCACAGATCACTCCATGAAATAAATAAAAATTATCAATACCTACGCCTATATTATATTAATATATGTAGCAATACAGAATTTTTTTTTATACATATCTTTTTTTAACAACAACATGCAAATCAATTTTGTCAATGGATAATATTGGATTAAATGCTTTTTTGAATCGTAAAAAAAAAATTTAAATATAGTAAATATTATTAAAGCCATTTTAACTTCATTTTGAGATCATTTAAAAAATAAAATGTTTTATTAAAACTTGATATTAATACTATTAAATGTGGTGAAGAATACTATAATGAGATAACTAATGTCAGTGGCCATATAAACAATTTGTACAAAAGATATTAACTGATATAGAATAAAAATCGTACTACATATTACACATTAAATTTTGTTCGACAAGATGACATTCAATAAATTTCAAATATTAAACTTGAGATTTCTTAGCAATTCTACGTTCAATGATAGCATTCTAAAAATATTTGACTAAAAATAGGTTATATTCAACTATTTCAACTCTATATAAGCAATTAAATGTACAACATTTTATTGAGCTAACCAATGTCAGCCAAAATAATTTTGAGATTGGTAGAATATTTTAGAAAAATATAATATTATAAAACATTTTTTTAAACTTTTTGAGTTCGTTACAAATATAAACTATATTATCATTTATGTATTTGAAAATGATTAATTTATTATAAGTAAGCATAAATTATAAGTTTTAAACTAAAATATAAAAGAATATTATACTAAGAAAGTTAATTAACAGACGTTTAGTTAAAAAATAATATTCATTATTATTTTATTACGAGTAGTAAGTTAGATATATATTAAATAGAAAATAAATACACAACGATAAACATAAAAAGGGAAACTCTCTAGTGATAGAACCCAACGTTAATTTTTTTTTTGTAAATTTGTTATAGTGGTTAGTAAAAATAGAACCGGTAAATCAATTACCCACCAAACATAATAAAAAAAATTAATTCTAAATTATAGACTCGCTTTAAACCTTTAATTACTGAACTTGCATCTGACTCACTTAGAAATCACCTTGAAATTTCTCATGTCGTCTTAAGAAAAATATGGTGTCGATATTTATTGAATGATTAACGGTTAAAATAATTTCGAAGTATAAAATTGGATACGTATCGAGGTGCAGACGAAAATAATACGTAGGATAACGGATAGAAAAATTGTAGAGTATGTATTTGGGACAGTTTTGTATATCTCAAAATTTAGATTGCTTAAGTCTAAATAGGTTCTAATAAGGGTTTATAGATTGTAATTTTTGTGTGGAAAACTAATTTTAATTTAAAAATTGTTTAGTCAATGAAGACGACTATTGAGGATTCTATTTTTAGATTTGATGTGATGACCCCAAGTCAATCTTTTATCAAGTATGACACCGAGGTATTTTATTTTTGAGGGTATTAGTACTGGTTTTCCTTGAAAATAGAGAAGAAAGGGTATAGATTTTTTTAACGTGAATGGCAGATCTATTGATTTATTTTGGTTAATCTTAATTCCCCACTTGGATGACTACATATCAATTAAATTTAAACGTGTTTGAAGAAATTTCACAATTTTTACAAGATCATTCTTAGATAAAAAATTGCGATTTCATCTATATAAATAGCCATATAAGTATTAGAGGTTTTAGGAATGTTAGCTGTATAAATATTGCATAAATCGGGAGAAGGTTGCTATATTGAAAAACTCCATCTTTAATTTGGTTGTATGACGATACTGAAATACCATATATCAAGTTATATAAAAACGGTATTTAAATTATGAACGAATTATCAAATAACATTTAAACATTTTAAGTAAGAATAATTTAATTTTAAAGAATAGACCATCATGTTAGTCAAATGCCTGGGCCACATCGAAAAATACCTCCGTGTATTATTGTTTTTTTCGAATGAAAATAAAATTTGGTCAGTTAGTCTGTGACTTTGATGTGCAGTCGAATGATAAGTTATGAAACAGAAATAGTTAATGCAATAATACAGTACATTAGTACGTATATTAAATAATAGTATCTATAATACAGATAAGAAACTAATTTAAAATAATATGTAAATAATTAAGCAATTGTAAAAAACGTGAACTTGATAAATACGTATTGTTATAGGTTGTATGATTGGTAAATAGTAAAGGTACTTACTATTATAATTTATCATTAATGATAGCATCAAATACTTACAACACAGTTTTCATCACCATTTTGACTAAACTAACTGGCCATTACCATTACTTCATATCAAAATAATGTTTGACATTCATTCAACTGATAAAACGTTTGTTTTGTGTTGCAATTATTATTGTTATTATTATTTTTTTTTGCTTAAGTTTTGTTCCTAATGAGTATATAATAATATCTATGTTATGTGTGATGTAAATTGTAAATAGTATTTCGACAACATTTTCAATAGATCAATAGTTTTTATTATATTTTATATAACTCACGCTAAAAAATTTAAGTTCTAGAACCCTGAACTTAGGGTCAAAACCTATTATAATTACGCCCACTAGCTTGATTTATTTATATAATTTTATTATGCCTTTATTATTATGCACGTATAGATTACTATTTGAAAGTAAAAACGAAATTGGAAACTGGAAATTATTACATATTTAATAAAACACATGGCAATAAATCTATGTCAGGTTGTATACAGGGTTTATTCGAAACAAGAACAAAAAATAAATACCCGGTAGTCGATTATTGATATTCGAATATTATTATGACGGTTTATTTTTTAAATTTTTTCAGTATTTGTCTGTTTACTTTTCATAATACAGCCAAATATACGTATAAAGTATAGCAGAAGTATTGTATAAATCTTATAACTTCTACTGATTTTTGAGTCATAACGACTTTGTCGAAATTATTTTTCTTAATATTATTACATTTTTACGTATTACTTTTACATAATTTTTACAGATTTCCATTGACTCACTATTCTTGTAGCGGTAGCGAGAACCACGCGACGGTAGATACGCGATCGCACCCGAACGAACAAACACGGATGATGAAGACCACGGACGACATTAACAACACCACGTCACTTCTACTATTGGTCGAATGTCTTATACATACTAAGTGAGTAATATATTGTTGTAGTTTATTTTTCTTTAATCGTAACAAATTAAACCAATACATATACTTACCAACACATTCTGATTACAGGAGTCAAATATATACATGTATATTTATTTTTTATTGATAGGTTAGGTGTGTGAGAAATAATTTTAAGTGCTATACAGTTCATAAATTATCATAATTATTAATATTTATATATTTTTACATGCAAATTAAAATTTTTTTTTTTGTTTATCTTCTACGGATTTATAAACTGCTAGGCCATTTTTAATAAAATTCATATCAATAGATTTTTTGAGATTCGAAGGATGTTTGTAGCTTATTTTTTTAACTCCTACAGGTTGCTTTAGAGTGGAATCGAGTTTGGGTTCACGAAAACTGAATGCTTTTTGTTTATTTAAATGATTGCCATTGTTTACAGATTATATTACTGTTATAATTAGTAGAGATATTGCATAATATACCTATACAATTTTTTCACAAATTTATTTTGAAAAAATAAATAAATCTTTAAGTCAAATGCTTATGAACACAAATTATTCAATAATTAATTTTATGATTTGTAATTACGATATTTGTACTATCTTAATAGCTACTGGACATATTTTTAACAGATGTAAACACATAAAGACAAATCCTAATCTTAATAAAATTAGATGAACGTCGGTTTTTAAGAGGAAGCGTCCACATGCGCAATATCCAACTTACATACATATAACAGTAAAATTTTGTTCAGCAGAATCTATTTCATAGTGTTAATTATAGAATTAATTAAATAAATTTACCCCACATTGTATGTATGCAAGACGGAGACATCACATGCTGTTGTGGCGTCCTCTTAAGCATTCATTAAATCTGTCACTTGTTGTTTGTGTTTACATGAAAAATAAATCCAAAATTAATAAGTGGAAAATCATAAAATTAATCATTTTAATGTAATTGTGTTTATATTATATATTTCAACTAGAGCAAAACGATAATCGATAGAAATATAGATTAATTTGAACCCGGGCAGAGTAGAATAATATAGTTAACATAATAATATATGTTTTATGATTTAATGACAATGATGGATGATGGTTATTGTTAAGGGAAGAGATGATCCACTCATAACTTCCCCACCCCATGAACCATATAACCGCTATTGACTGATGATGATTAGTAATATTATTTTGTTTTTCCTCGCCAGGTGGGAAGGAGCTTCGGTGCAGTGGACGGGCGTTACAAATGCAGTAAATTAATACAGCATATTAAACAGTAGAAGTATACAGTTGTTTATTGTCCAAAAACAATTATTAAAAATTGGTTGTTGTCCGAGGTTACTAAAATACCAAAAATTTAACAGAAAATAGACCATAGTATATGTATAACATATTATTAATTACTAATAAAATATTGTGTATATTCAATTAAAAAAGAAAAAATTAATACGATGTGTCCTGTAGTATAATAATATATTTTTATTAAAAAATAACAGGTATTAAATCACTTTATGATGCTCTAATTATTTGATGATTAATCAAAAACTAGAAAGTAATAATAATAAATAAAAAGTACAAAGAAACTAAATTAAATATAGAATACTGAAAGTTTTTTTTTTGGGAACAAGTATGTATAATATTATTATGGTGAATAATGTTCGTGGATTGAGTTTTTTTAATGTACAGCATAATATACGACATAATATATTTATACTAGATATATTTTATATACTTGGAATACAAATTATAATATATAAATTGAAAACAAAATAACAATGATTCATCTGTCTACAATATTACGTAATGTCAACAAAATAAAATAATTATATTGCATTTTAAATAAAATATTTATAAATAATAACGCTGTTAAACCATCGAAGTCCAAATGGTTTCCTTTAAAACCTGTAAAAAAAATGTAATTATTAAGTAAGAGAACTCCTAAATTCGAAAGTATAAAATAGATCGTATATCATTTGTCTTGTATTTAAAGAAAACCCAAATAAAAGACAGAGAAAATAATATAGACACTTGAATCTATAAATCAATATTTATGTAGATATATTTTTAAATTCTATTAGCTACAGCCATGTTTAAAAAATGATTTAAATGAATTAAATAAACAATGAAAACTTTAATAGCATACTCCAATAAATCTGTTTCAAAAAAATAATAAGAAGAACTCGATGTAGTATTATATACGTAATACGTTGTACCTCCGTGGTACTTCGAGAAAAGGAAACAATGACCGCTTTCCGAGGTTCTTCAGTATCTCGTGGTTTTGCGTCAGCACTTTCTGGTTCTCATCTACGTGTCGTCGTGCAACCTCATACATTAATTTTTGTCGGAGCACGTCTAAAGAGTTGACGATAGACAAACTAGGACGGCTCCTCGGTGATTCTCCTTGTATTGCACCGTTTCTCTTTTCGATCGAAGCCATATCAAAAAAGTTTTTCTATTGAAAAAAACGAAAAATTATTAAATTTATTATTACCTACTGAATATTGTATGCACTACAAAGTATAATACTATATTTAATGATTTTGTCCATCAAAGCGTTGTAAAATATATTGAATGTGACTGCTATCGAACGAAATAAAATAAACACAGATATAGGTATGCCGATTGGAACCTCATTTTTAATTTTTTAATTTTTTGTTTGTTTAGGTTAAAGATTTACTGCGTTTATTGTCTTTATCAAAACCTCCTAGTAAGATTTAGTTATCCTGGCCGGACAATTTCTGAAAAAAATTAATTTTTTCTACGAACTAAAACTTTTAAATCGAAAATGAAATAAAAAAATATTAACGGAATAACAACAAGTTTAGTTAAAATATTGTACAAATGCTATATTGACTACTGAATAATCATTTTATGTTACATTATGTTGTACATTTCATATTCTAAACTTCTGTGATTGTTTAATTCTAATTGGCTTATGTATGATTACTGAATAATTATACATCAGTTCACATGATAAAATAGTGTTTGAAAATGTTACAAAAAATAACATTTTTAAATAGGTATTTCAACTGTTAGAAATGTCTTTATCTTTATAGTAATATTTAGGTGTTCATTAACAGATTTAATGAATTATGTTTTTTGTTTTTATTAAATTATATGTAAAATATAATTGCTACATATATAATTACACAATTACATTTCATATTATGTTTTTATCTAATAATATCTTATATCAATATAATATTATCGATAGTTAATAATTGTATAAGTGTTATATAAGACGGTTAAATTATATATAATTATTGGTAAATGGCAACACATTAAATAACTATGATATCTAAAATTAACTAAAGTAATATTCAAATATGACTGAATGTATTATTTATCTATAAACAATCTATTTTTACTTTTGACCTATGGATATAACTTTGTAAATTTTTCACATGAATTATTGTAAAATATAAAATATTATAATATTTAATATGTTATCATTATATAAGAAAATATAATAGAAACACGGTACACATTCAAATATTCAATGTTCATTAATTTTATCAAAACGTTTCAATTATTACCTTATAATTTATAAAAGAACTTAGTATAAGTACCATAAAACACATTAAATTTTGTTATTTAAATATGTAATTAATGGTTTTATTTTGTATAAGCGATCATCAAGTAAGTTTTAATTATTAGCTTCAATATTTGGAGCAAAATGAAAACATCTCATTAAATTTAAAAATCTCACATAGTTCGAGAAACAGGAAATGTTTAAAAGGTGGTGTGTCTTCTAATAGTTATTTAATTTGCTTATTTGTATGATACTAGTGTGAATAATTAATTCAATGCATTTCAACATTTCTTCGTTATCTATTGATTTTTATGCAGATATACGAGAATTTGGCGTAATACCAACATGTAAAAACTCGGTTTCAGTATAATTATTGATTTCATGAACTAATAAATTTATAAAATTGTCATTAAAAAGCAAAAAAAAAAATCTATAGGATTTTGTTTGTCTTCCATTGAAACTAACAATTAGTTTTGTTTTGTAAAAGAAAAATTAGACTTATTAAATTCTTCTTCTTGCCAATTAAAGCCTAACTCACCATTATTAATATATGTTGATTGAGAATTATCTCTTTATGTAGTATCTATGGTTTTATGTTCACTCTCTAAATCATCTGACAAATCATCTTCGACATTTTCACACTCATACTCACTACCAAAATTAGTTAGATCATTATTCTCATCCCTATCAAGATTAAAAATTATATGCTTAATTTTCTGTTGATAATTACGATTCCTACATATTCGTTTGGGTCAGGATGGACCGGGTTCATCCAATGCATTATCCATATATATATATATATATATATATATATATAAACACAGCGAAAGTAAACGAAATTGTATAACAAAATCAATAATTTATCACACTAATATCATACACGATTATTATTAAATACCTATAATAAAACACGAATACAAACGTGTGCTATTGATCCAGATTGATTTAAAATGAAAAACAAAACGTTATGGAAAAAAAATATTTATTCCATAATATTTACCATACTAATATGTATAAAAACAATAAAATAAATATATGTACGTTCATACGTTTATCATCAACAATCAACGATGGCAAAATGACTATTAAAATAATATATTTTAATGAAATAACAATATTGAAGTTTCCCAAAATAGATTGAATAATTTACTAACTAAAAATAGAAATATTGACGTGCTGTTAGCACGTACATATTAAGTAACATTCAAAGATAAAGCTGACAAAATATTATTTATTTAATCATAACGCTGACTAAGTTATAGTGCATTGAAAATAAAGTCGCGAATGACGCCAATTAGCGTCATCTGCAGTGAACGTGTTAAGTACAGGGCTTAAAAATATTATAATGACTTTATAATTATAACGTTATATTTGACAAAAAACGATTGAAATTTATAAATGTAATTATAACGGAAAACGATAAACATAAATAATTAAATAACACAAAACAAAACGCAAAACGTTAGTTAGTAGGTATATCTTTAAATTAAATGATTAATTTCCAATTATTTAACAGTTATAATTTATAAAATATATAAAAAATTTTAATTCTGAATAACGCTAAACGCAAAAGTTGAATAACATTTAAATTCTGAATAATGATAAACACAAAATTTGTATAATGTTTTAATTGTAAATGACATATAACAAAATTGTTTTTCAAATACAAGTCCTAATTAAGTAACAAACAATATAGCAATTCCATCTATCTGTTATGTTGTATATTATTATAATAAATTCTAACCGTAAATTACTTTGTATTATTTAAAACAGCTAATATAGTTGAATACAATAACAAATTTATAAAAAACAAAGTTTATGTATAAAGAAGAGTAAAACTTTGATATTTATTAGTGTGGCCGAAAAAACCAATATTTCATAATTTTATTTCACATGAAACATTTTAAGCTTCTAGCACTATAATTTACGAATTGTCAAGTCGAGTACTTAAGTTTTAACGGGCGATATAGTTTTGTAGATTATTATTCAAACCGATGTGCACAAATTACGCGTTTTCATACGCGTATAATATTATAGATAGGCTATAGTTTTAACACGTCATTGAACACTGGCTAAATACATTTTAAGTCCCCTGAGTTTTAAAGTGCTTTAACATTAATATTTTTAGAGTATTTTTACGTGAACACTATACAAAATATTACAACATCTAACCCTGGCCACTTGTAAATCATAAAAATTATAGTTTCACTTTGAACTATGTATATTAATACAGATAAATATAAAATTACGATATGGCGTGGCATATAATATTTTATCTCGGCCGTTCATTATTTAAATTATAAATAAAAGGGGCATACCGTTCGCACGTCATGGTATACCGAGTATTTCGAATCGAAATGTCGTACTAAACGACAAAAATAAACGATATATACACCTACCTACCTATATCGAATTCCAATGAACCAATGATTTGTCGTCCAATGTTTGTATATTATATAGCAGCATCGTATATCGCATGTACCCAAGTCAACGATATATTGTCACCGCGTGTTTATATTGCCATTATTTGAAACGTCGTTTTAAGAATAGTGTTTTTTTGAAGTCTTGTGTTATTTTTTTTATCCCGAGACTATATATAATGTATATATATATATAATATATTTATATATAAGTTATAAGCGTTGGTAAGTATATGGTAATACGTTTATATCTGACGTTGTCTGTTACACTACATGTTATCTGTTTAATAAATGCACTATTTCTACCACACGTGTATACTTTTCGCGGTTGCATAGAAGTCTTCAAACTCATTCTTGTCCAAAGAAAATTATTATCGCGTTTATAACACATATATTTACATGTAAGACGACGGCGTACACTAGTTTTATGGTTATCTCGTTCAAATTACCTGCGTACTATTGAAGACATTTGTCTTAATTTCGCAATCTACACGCCGTTCCGGTACATAAAGGAAAAAGTCACAATTTTATATATCCCAAGAGCCAAACGCCACCGCTGCAATGCAGTATAATATAATGGGTGTAAGGTATACACACATTTTATTATTCCATGCAGATTGTTGTTGGATATATATTAGTATGTACGTAGTACTGTGACTTTAAACATTAGTAATAATCGTATTCAGAGAGATAATTGTACGTTGGACAAAATACGTATTTTGTCAGATTTTCTTTCATAAAACTTCCTTGAAAATAAGTGTGGGTTAAGTAGGTTTATAGCCCACAAACCTTAAATCTTGTTATTTGTTTAATCTTTTGGATTTTAATACAGATTTTTTTATAGCAGTAAAATAAAGTAAAATATTAGTTTATGCATATTAAATTCATAGTATAAGAAAATAATTCTCAATAAATATTCTTTTCGTTTGTAGAGAAATTTTACACAAAGAATAATAACTTATTATCAATATAATTTTTAGATCAATAAAAATCTATTTTTATACATATTTATGACTAACCATAATCCAAGCCCGTTATCTCGTCATCAAAGTCGATCGCGCGTGTCGTTTGTCAATATAAATATGCTTCACTGGCATGCAAGAAAATTTATCTACGTTTATCTGAATATAATGTTTTGCAGACAAAAACTACGATGAAATGGTTAAATAATTTTAAAATGTAAAATTAATAAAAAAAAAAAATCATAACAATACATATTGCATTTTGTTATGCATATAACAATAATTAAAAATAAATCCTTCTACCATCCTTAAATCTTTCTTGAAAAGGATCCAGAACCTTACAATGGCTTAATTTGGGTTTGCTCAGAAAACACAGAAGACTTAAAGTTGATCAAATAATCGTAATATTTGTACAAAAAAAAAAAAAAAAGTATAATTACATAATATAAATGAATTAATCGTTTTTTTCCTTTCATTAATTCCGCTAAATAAATTTATTTATGAAAAAAAAAATTGAATTATTATTGTTTATCACAAATAATAAAAATAGCAGTGAAGTTACAATTTAGAAGTACGTAGTTTTATGATATACACAAGCATGATCAATGACAGAAATGCATCTGTTTGTGTAGCTCAACCATATTATGTTATAACAGACAGTTTAAATAAAAGATATCGAATTCAACTGTTCGAAAGTGTCAACGTTAATTAATTCAAGTAACAGCAGAAACCAATGAAATTAGTTGAATAAAGAGCCCTGAATAGTTTTAATTAAAAAGTATAGTTTATGTATATAAGTGGATTTGTAATTATCTAGAACTCTGATTTTACAATTTACACTGAGAGTGGATTTTAAATTTACTACTTTATTATAGTAAGTACTAACTATTAAGTACACACCAATCGAAAGTTTTTTATTATTTTTATTAAGTTATTGGAAAAAAATTAACTTTATCCGAATCTAAATTAAATATGATTATCTATTCAAATAGAATACAATGTACATTTTATGTTATTAAAATGGCTTGTAGTAGAAAATTCAAAATATACATGTAACTAAAAATGTTAAATAACCATTTAATCTTAAGTTTTAATATGTAATTTAAAGTTTAAATAACATATTATTAATTAATTTATTTTTTTAATCTGAAAACAACATAGATACCTATTTTGGAGTTATTCTTGTATGCATAATTAAAAAAACATACTTTATTATACAATATTATTTACAATACCCTTTATGGGTTTTTAATAAATTGAATTGTAACTAAGATAATTTATTCTGTTTCTTTAGTATTGTCGTAAAATTTATTTGTTTTTAAGAGTTATATAATTAGATGGACTCAAGAGCATAAAAGTATTTTAGACATACATTTAATTTATCTGTATTTTACGCGTTAAGTTTAACATTTGTGTAAAGCTATCTACATTAATAAATAACTTCTTTAAATGAATATTAACAAAGTAGTTAGAGATATTTAAAAAAATATTAAGATTGTATAATAAATATATTGACTTAGTAGGTACCTCTTTTATCATAAAAAATATTTATATATACGTATAATTCGTTACCAACTAAACATTAGTATGTTACACATTCTTGTATTATTATATTTTCAATGATTTAATATACACTTGGTTGAATAATCAAATACAACGTATGTATATCCTATTTTCATATATATATGTGTGTGTGTGTGTGTGTGTGTGTGTGTGTGTGTGTGTGTGCATGAATAGAACTATGTGAAAATGTATTTTTAATTTAATAATGATTTTATTGATATTATTTCAATATTCGTTAGTAGACTTTGCTAACTTTTCAAGACACATTTTTACTGTTATAGACATTTATTAACTTTCATTAATTTCAGTTGAATACGAACTGTTAATATTTATAACAATTAAAGCAGAAAATCAAAATGAACTCGAATGTGTATTTCTAATGAACTCAAGTGGTACTTAAATAAATCTTTCGTTAGCTCATATAGCCAAACTTTACTCCTTTAGGATTTGAGAATACATTTAAGTAGGTAGGTATATCTTATTTTTTCATATATCTAATATGACCAAGCTTAGAAACTTGTATGCTGAAACCATATAAGACTTAGTGAATGAGGCAAGAATACCCATTTCGAAGTGTTGTTTTTAAGTCAGATAACTTTTCTCATTGGATTATTATTGAGTGTAGTTCAAAATAGATTCAGTTCGTTGTACGTACTATGCAATAAATAAAAAAAGCAAAACCTCTATAGATTTTTCTAGTAAAAAAAAAAAAAAAAGCAGTATTGATAGTTGATCCTTATCAGTGTAGAAAGATAAATCATTTCGAATCAACACGTCAAAATGAAAAAACTGAATGATGAATTTACAAAGGTTATACTTATATTTCAAACAATTTATCGTTACCTCGTTCGAAAATAAACTCGTTTAAGATGATAATATAATATTATACTGAACTTTTTTACGGGTATCGGTACCTATATGCATTATTACGTATGTAGGTATGCCTAAATATATTATACCATACTAACATTTATTTACCTATTTTAAACAATTTCTGCTGCTGTCGAGAATTTTTTTAAAATTTTATTTAAAATAACTGTAGCCGTTGTGCAAACAATAATCATTGCTTCAGCGTTATTAAATACGAAAGCGGACTTACGTCAAGAAGCTC
Source organism: Melanaphis sacchari (assembly GCF_002803265.2). Lineage (NCBI taxonomy): Eukaryota > Metazoa > Arthropoda > Insecta > Hemiptera > Aphididae > Melanaphis > Melanaphis sacchari. The sequence goes on along the minus strand of NW_020270366.1, from coordinate 24,578,106 downwards.
CAAGTCCTGAATTCTAGGTTCGTAGTAACGGGTGTTTTGAACCATCGGCTCATAGATAACGGCGCTGTCACAGCACCACGTGACCGCCACCAAAATCCAGGCGATCGTCAAAATTCTCATTATGTATTTACGATTTTCGGCTTAGCTCTGATGATGGTTCCTGCAAAACAAATAAAGCAGAACATTTGTTTTAAAGTGAAACGCATATTTTTATAGGTATTATAAATCTACCGCGATGAATTTTTAGAGTTTCCGTCAATGGTAGTTGTCTTTTCCCCGCCGATTCTGTAACGTAACTATTGTATTTAATTGCGTTAGAAGCTGCGTTATGTGTGCAAATTATTATTATTTTTTATTTTATTTTTTTTTTTTTTGTTTTTTTGTGAATAATGTTGTCTCTGACGCCCAGTTTTTCACGAAACCCCGGACGACGTTATTTAATTTCCAATACTAGTAACATGATTGTTACACCGTTAGAGGACAGATAGTCCGCTACGATGACCGACGGTCTCATGATGTACTTGCGAAAATTAATTAATACAACGGTGTTTATACTTAAAACAAAACAACGATATTAATATTAAAACGGTTTTCGAAAAATGCGCACTAGTCGAGACGACGACCATCTACGACGCGTGACCAAAGTGAATGATTTGTTTGCCATAACTATGATCCATATTATACATAAATATATAAACATATCTGACCTTTGTGTTAACTCCCACAACATTAATTTAGATATTCTTATCGGGAAACGGCCTATTATTTTTTTTCATGTTCTTATATCTAATCGTTTTAATTTCCGCGCATATTATAAAATATACTTTAAAGACAGATTGTGGTAATATACTCATTACCCACTCTCTTATATTCACAAAAACAGCCTAATGGACAATGGTCAATATTCAAATAGTAATAAACAAGCAATAAAAGATTTACCAACGTAATAATATAATATTATCATTACCACCTATGGGGTTTTGAAAATACTAAATTAGATATTTAAATTGAAATAATCCAAACATTTTATTTAGTGAACACTAAAATAATTTTACTATTTAAATGTGATATCAATAAATGTATTTAAAATGAGTTCACGATGCATTTGCAAAATGATTATAAAATATGACGAAAGTATGTTAAGATGTATTTGTCACATGATTAAAATATAATATTTTCATTGTGATAATTTAAAAAAAAATGTTCTAAAATTAAAATCTGAGTATTTTTATTAAATTGTCTAAAGCTAGGGGTATATCAAAATATCAACTTTTTGTCAAACCTGTATAATATTTATGATTAGAAGTTATTTTCTTAAACAAAATAGTCAAATAAAGAAAACTGGTCTAGATTATGAGATCCAGACATTAATCATAATAAGTTTACTAAAATTAAAAACTGAGATGTTTAGACTTATATCGTTATAGTAATATGTATATTATACACATGTATGCCTGATGACGGCTTCGTCAACTTCTACCTAGAAATAGTTAAGTAAAGTTGAAATTGTTCATTATTGTTTACACGGATTTTATTAAAATTTTTCTTTAAATTACTTTAAAAAAAAAATTGTGACTCGCATATTTTTAATATGTTTTAACTGCTGTTTAAAGAATTTATGAGGAACCATTTATTACAATATGTCTAAGGTTTTTGACCTTGTATAAGCCTTATTATCATAAATAGTGAAAAAAGTGAAAATTCTCATGATTTCATATCTATAAATATTCTAAAATTACCCAAATTTTTTTAAAATTAATTACAGTATATAAAAAAATCTAATATAAATTCTTGTTGATTTCATATTCCTACCATGATTGTTTTTTAATTATTACAAATTTGATTTTGTTAAAAAATAGAGTTGTGTGAATATTCCTATTTTTTTGCTGTTTTTTCGATAGTTGTTCTTAATTATTTTAAAAAATACTGAAAACTATTTCTTTTTTTTTAACTAATCCAAAAGAGTAGAATAAAAGTTTTGATTTGATAATCGAAAAACAGTCCACAAAGAAAATTGAAACATGCTAAAAAATCTTATGGCAGACACAAAATGAATAAATATAAATATACATAATATACAATTAGAATACAAATATATTCGTTGGAATGATCAGAATCTATCGATAGAACTTTATTTTATTCAGAATTATTAATGTATTGATTAAATGCCACTGACCGGGTTAATTTTTTTTCATTTATCCATCTATTTTTGAAATTGACAGAGAATTGAGAGGTAAGGTAATCAAACCACATCTTAAACTAACTTTGACAGTAAATACGGTGATTAATCGTACTATTTCACTTTCTGTCTTTAAACTAGTCAAAATAATCGAAAGTTTATTATTAACGATATAAAGTAAAGAGAAACGTCGAATCATTGATAATGTGTTTAATTTCTATGGTTAATCTAAGAGCAGAGAGAATAAGCTGATTTTGAAGAAATCTGAACATATTATTTTATCTAACAAAGACAAAAGTAATAATTGATACAAATATTAAAACAATGTTCAATGCATAATAAATATATTTTCATTATTTCATTAAAAAATATAGTGATATTATCATAATCAATTCATTAAAAAAACATTTACAAAAACGTAGTGTTAGGTACCTTACCTATATGTATATAAATATATTGATGTAAAATCGCGTGATAATGATAAACAAAATATAAACCCTAACATTTCATACTTTTGTATACATAGTTTTCATGTAGTATGTATGTAGGAATTTCAAAGCGTCCGTCAGAACCGCTTAAAATTGTTGTTCTGATGTATCTTCACAAAATATAGTATGGAAACTATTCACGCTACAATAAAGTATTCAAATGTTATAAGATTGTAAAGACAAGTTTAGAAATGTTCAGGTATTCATTTCAACTTTCTTTCGTATAGTTTTTTGACATTTAAAATAGGTTCCTAGAAAAAAAGGAAACTCGTTTATAATATCAGTCACTAGTATTAAATATATATATAACTGTTGCAAAAATTGATGTATAAGCATCTCTATTGAATATTTCGTTTGAAAAGTTTTATTCCGTTTTGTAAATTTGTTGTTAACATGTACACAGTAAAAATTTACCTATATAAATATCTTATTGAATATTTATATAGCTGCGTTGGCGTACAAAAAAATATGTTAATTATTTATGCATATACCATTTCATAAATTTAATAAACATTGAAAAATATTATTTTTACGTAAATTAATTACATTTTTTAGCCTAGAAAAATGTAACTAGTTATTTCATAATCTTTGAAAAATTACTTTAGCACCTCACATAAACAAAGATAATGTTAAAATAGTTGGTTGAAATTAATGGCTTTAAAATCTTCATTTTAAAGTCATTATATTTCATCTGACTTAACAAATAAATATATTGATATTATCATTAAAATATATAATATAATATATTCTATATAAATAACAATTGTAAAATCAATGACATTTTGTCTTAATAAAACAATTTATTTTATTAATTTTTAATAAGTTTAATTCCATACGTAGTTTCACAAATAGTTTTAATATTTTATTAAAAACTTATATTTAAACACTGATGAAAACATATATTTAATATGAGGCATATTATTACGAGTATAAACTTATATTATTCTCTTTAAAACAATTAACATTTTTTCAGTAAATTGTCATATAAATTACTTTTTTTAGTCCTATTCTAGTTTTTAAATAATGAATGTAACTTGATATAAAGATATTTTTTCTTTATAGAAAAATTAATATTATGTGTCAAAATCAAATCAAAACTTGATTTATTCATTATATTTTTAACATACATATTTAATCACAAAAAATGTTTGTTACTTAATCAAACTAATCAAAGTTTTACAAAAATAAAAACATAATAAATTTTCTAAAATGTATTATTTATTATATTTAAAACAATAACTCTATACAAGTAGGTACTTGTAAAACATTTTTTGTGAACAATGCTCTGATAATATCCTATCAAAATGTTGACATATTCTTTGCTCCACATATAACCGACGATCATATACTGTTATAATCGTTTTTGTATACAAAGATTTTAAATCCAATTTTTATATACATAGGTACTTATTATTTAATCAAGTTTTAATACAATTTATTACTATATAATGATGAATAATTTAATATGGTTGGTACTTAAATATATTTTTGTTCAATTAATTGAACTTTTCAAATATTGATGAAAATGGGTATATTTATTTATTTATTTATACTTATTTTTAATAAAACCGATTCAACTTTATTTTTTTGTTATTCAATAACAAATAACTGTAGTATACTTCACATTTTCACTAAATATTTATATTATAAAATTTTAAAAACAATTTCGTTTTATTTCAGTTATTTGTCAACATTTTAAAATTTTTTTCTTTTTCCTTTAAATATTGATGACAATTGTTATTCTTAGCCACAAAGCTTGAAATCTACTTAAGTTTCTCACAATTTGTTCTAACTTAAGTTTAAAAAAAAGTTGAAAAACTACATTATTTTATTATGAACCTTATAAAATTATGAAGAAATTGAATGCTAATTTTGATTTTTCATTAAGAGATTCTGGTTATATTATTATAATGGTTACAAATATATAATCTATTGAAACTTTTTGTCATAAAATATATTATTGTTAACTGTAAGCAGTTATATTTTAAAAATATAAGTTCAACATAATGTACCTATTATTTATATAAAAAAAAGTACAAATAGCAAAACAAATATACATAATAAAAGTACCTACTATTAGAAATATAGACTGTATTTTCAATACCCTTGATTATAAACACTATATGTGTAAAAAAAACTATTATTTTACTAAGCATATTGTAAGTTTATAATTTATGTTATACCTATGTAGTCTATGTGAGATGATACATGCATCTGAGATGTATATATGTACATTACAATAATAAAATATAAATACATGCCTATATAATATATTTGAACATAATATATCAAATTTTCGTATTTGAAGAAAAAAATTGTTTAACTACACGGGTTAATTAAATGTGTTTTTAACAACGTTAAGTTATATACACTATTAAGGCTTAAATTAATAAAATATTTAATTATGTTGTAAAAATAATAATTTACATTTTGAATAGTATTATTCATATCGATTTCATTGTTTCATTCAGTATAATTTGTTGTGAATGTCGCTTCAATTTACACAACATAGACCGTTGAAATAACACAATCCACAAGTATCAACATTATTAATCTTGAATGAACAGTTTGTTATTGTGCCTGAGATAAACTTTGGAGACATATTTGCATAAACCATCAAATTGCGTCTCATACTCGTATATTATATTTATCAAACTGGTTTATAATAATACTTGGATTAAAATCATAATAAAACATCACGCCTTGTTATTTTTTAAAAGGTAGTGTATGGCCAATTTCTATTATACTGAATCATTGATTTAATTACAATAATACTCATACCAAGAGTCTAACCACTATTATATTTACCATAGATTTAGAAAGGCTGTTCGTCTGATTCGGAAACCTAAGCATAATATATATAATATTAAACAAATATCTGCAGCATTATATGAATGTGATATGTTTCACAAAGACTAGGTTTAATAATATACTCTTGTATATCATACAACACATAATATACATCAACAATACAACTTGCACGAGAGTAACGTGATGGTAAACGTTTTGCATACAAAAAATATATTCATAGACATATATATTTTTTTTAATAATCACGCATGGGTACCGTAACATATGTATACGAATTCAAGTGTTGGATAGAAAAATAATGTGCACACGTCGCGGAACAATATAACAATGTACCTAATGGAAAGAAAGACGAACGAGTACTGACAAACACTGTTCAAAAATTATTGTGGCGTCTGTCAACGCCATACGCACACGATGTATTTTTTGGATATCGCAAAGAAAAAAACATACCGATATGCGAATGGCGATTGTTGCTCGATGAAAGGACTGAATTAATGTTTTTTTCTCAATCGGTGACATTATGCACACGATGTATATTACTGCATAATATTGTATGACGTGTGTGATCTATATCGCGAAGGTATTGGTTTGGCTACCGAAATTATTCAGACATCATACGGTGTTAGCACCATGCTTTGTTAAATATTTCAATTTATTATTTTTATTCAATGTTTTTATGACGTAGTTTAATAGCTTCACTTAAAGAGAGGGATTAAACTTGAAATATATTTAGAAAAAACAATGGTTGATTTTTAAGGTTTTCTCACAGTTCAAACATTTAAAACTGATTGATTTGTGCTTGTGATTCACGATCAAAGTATTAAATTATATAACTTTTCAAGTATTAATTGTCATAGATGATTAATAGTAAATAAAAGTACTTTAAAAAACACATACACACTGTAGTTAATATAGTATTTAATAATATATCGAGTTGAATGAAAATTTGTATCTGTAAATGCTTCATCTATAACTTAATCTACTATTCTTATTAAAAATGTTTATCTTTATTTTTAACTTGCATCTCAACTTTAATCATAAAATAATAAGAGTTAGACATATAACTTCTAACATAAATAATTAAAGGCATTTTTTATTTATATTATTAAATATATAATTATTATGTATTTATCTAAAACGCGATAAAAAAATAAATATATATATATATATATATTTTATATTATATAATATGACACACAAAAAAAAAATAATAATAATAACTCCAAGCAGAGCATTTTTCGAAATATGATAATTTCCTTCCATTCGAAACTATTATAAATCACTCTTGTAATAACTCATCTTAGAATCATATTTAAAAAAAAAAAAAATTAAATTATTTAGAAACTCTGCGATTGCGTTACAAAAAGAACAATAATATTGCATTTTATTCACTGAAAAATAAATGTTTAGTCTTAAGTTAATGACTTGTATTTATAATATTATGAATAATATTACAAATGTAGTGTTAGTTAATTAATAATTAGTTTAATATTAAGCTAATAATACTAATCAGTTTGCTTTTATTAATTTTTAGCTTGCATTTTTCAATAATATTTCATGGGATAAATTGTTATTCCATTGCACCGGTCATCAAATATACTCAATAACTGAGTTACATCATGTCTAAACAGTTTAATATGAATTGAGTTCTTGTTTGTTTAACTAAAATAATGAAAGTACTTCGTTCAGTGTACCTACCGCTAAACAAAGGTTTAAGTACACTACCTACTGAACTATTAATTTGTTATAAGTATATTTTGTTTTGAAACTAGTCAAAGTGCGAACACACACTCAATGTTTGAGAGTTTGAAACATGTTAATTATTTAATAAAAGGTTTAAATGACTCAATAATATATAATAACACGTAAAATGTACAAAAATATTTAATTGTAACAACTATTATATTTTAATCAAAGTATTTATCGGATAGTTTCAAAACTTTGTTTTTTTTTAGATTCCAGGCGAAGTGACGATTGTATTAGTTTTACAATGATTTATTTTTCTGTGAATACTTTTTGGATAATAAAACAACTCTAAATGTTGTTTACATACGTGTAGCATCTTTATAGACCAGACATTTTAGAAAGCACATTTTAGTGATTGTTTTTTTTCGATTTTATCTATATAGTTCCTATAAGAAAACTAATGAAAATCCGTAAAAAAATTGATTAAATCTTAGCAAGTGTGGTTTTAACCTTGTTATGCTTGAAATAATTTTCAAAATTCAATGATTGATTTTATATTTAATTATTAATCATACAATAAAACTGTAAATTACTAAGTAGTATATTAGCTAAGTAAGATTTGGTAGATGTGGGTTAAGTGTATAATAATTAGATGTCTTGTTTAAGTATAACATTTTCTTATTAGTTAAATTATTTAAAATATGTTTCTAACTTTCTAAGTATAAATGATAATAGACGATGCGTGTATCCCATAAGAAATCCCACCAACAAAATCAAACATTTATACTTGGAATCCGTTAAAAGCTATACCAAAACACAAGTTGGTAACAGCTAAAATATTTATAAGTAACTGTATAGTTAAGTTATTTTGTTTAAGAAAATTTGGAACTAGATTTTCTAATTAATCACTCAATAGATATGTAAATTGTGAATTGTTGACATATACCATAGAAATCAATCACACTGATTAATTTCTTACTAAACCAAAATATTAATTCCAAAGAAAAAATATTTAAATTATTTTTAACAAAACTTTAGTGATGTATTAACACTACATTTAATAGATATTAAAAAATATGAAATATTATAAAATTTGATAGTCATGATTTTTTATTTGCTATTTTACACTAAATTAAATATTAATTTTAATGATTTATTTTTTAAATATTCAATTCAGTGAAAAAATCATAAGATAAATTAATATTATCAGCTATAAATTAAATTGTGTTATGTTTTATGTATATAGTAATTATTATCTGTGAATTTAACATTTAAATATAATGTTATAAAATAATAAACATATATAAATAATTTTTAATATAATATTAAGCTAAATGCATACTCGGTCTAGCATTTTCAATGGTAATATTTTATTTATTTTATTTAATAATAATAAACATTAAAGATAATAAAAATTGGTCAATTGAACAAACACGTATAAGTTCTAGTAATATAAAACATAGATTAAATGAAAACATTTTTTCTGAGACGTGAGATTTTACAATATTTGATAAAATGACGTGAATAGATTGACAACTAGGACTGAAACGATTACAAATTCAGATCAAGTATAATATTCTAAAGAATAAATCTGTGAAATATATTCATATAGAAAAATGTCTTTTTTTTTCAATATATTTTAATGTGAATCTTCGAAGAGTGTTGAGAGTCCGCCATCTATTTTACATAGATACGTATTATACAGGTACCTATCGTTTATTTAGAACGCGTATTCATACTGTATTTACACAGATTGGTTTTCAATTACAAAACGTTAACGTATATTGTGGTTAATACTCGCACTATAGTTTTTAATAAAAATTCTAAAATGTATGAAAATATATTTTCAAACATTTAAAAGAAAATATGTTGTAGAATAATAATAATAAAAAAAAAAATGTATAAAAATTAATTAACTAGAAGACATAATATTTTAATCTTTAACTCGAACAACAATATTGGAAGTTTAAAAGTACAATTTTAAGTCGTGTATTTCAAGAAAAAAATGATTTCTCAATTATATTTTATTTTACTACTAGTATAATTTATTCATTAATATAATAAGTTGTAATAATGAATATTATAATTTGAACAGTCTTCAATAATTAATAATTCGTTATGTTAAGAGATAATAGTAACTATATATTGAATAACTATATATTATATTATTACAATGTTTTTCTAAAAAATGTGGTTAACTTAGCCTTTTTTTGTAAAATAATACATGCATAAAAAGTACTGATACATTTCGTATAGATTTATAACAAAGTCATTATTAATAAACAAAATATTTTCATAATGCGTTATACCTTCACTTATAATAATAATTTATAGTCAACCATTAATATATTTATTAAAAAAAAAAAAAAATATTTAACGGACTCTTACGTATAGGCAACTTTAGTTGAACAAAATATACTTAGAATTATTTATTTAAATTTGACTACTTTTAACTAGTGGTTTTCAAAAACATAAATTGTCCAACAAAAATGTAATGACAGAAACAAACACGGCATACTGCAGAAAGATGCAGAGTATACTATTAATTAATAATATAATCATAAAATATCTAAAATATGATAATTTAAAATAAATTAAATAAATATTTAATATTCATAACATCAAATATATATCTTTACGTACCAATGTGATAATTTGTTTTTGAATGTATGTAAGTTCATTATTATTATTTTCAAGTTATGAAAATCAATAGGTATTTTAAATTATAATTATTATTTAACATGCGATTTTTTCTAAAAAATACTTATAGTTAACAATCATACTAGACTGAAATTTAAAATTGTTTATCAATTTCTAAAAAAAAAATAATGACATGGCGTTTTATAATAAATTTGATTATGGTTTGTTCAATGTGAATATCAAAAATAACGTATTATAACTTCATTCAAATAAATATTTAATTAACATTTCAAATATTTTCCAATTGTTTTGTACGATTATCTATTTATTAACAGTAATCAAAAATTCAAAACCGTCTAGAACTTTACTTTTTTATCACACAATTTTTTCAAATAAAAACAGTATATCTTATATAAGTCTTAATGTGTATAATTTGTAGCTATACTATTCTATAAAATACGACTCTAAGTAGTTATCTTTTTTTTTTTTTTAACTTAATTCATTATTTAACAATCTGTTATAATCTAGAACAATAAGCTTGATTGATAAGATAATATTATAACAGGAATAATGGAGTAAAGAAACCTCCCAATGGTGGTACTTCGTCAAAATAGTTATATATTTTATTTTTTTGTTGTATAGCAACATAAGTGTGTATGTGTGTTTGTAAGAGAGAGAAAGAGATTATACCACGTTTGCATAACGAAGGAAGTAGCAACACGACAGTCATTATAGTTATCTATTATGTGTTTAAACCATTGATTTCTATATGAGCTAAAAATATTTTATGAAACAGATATATGAGTAGCAAGTAAATAGTTATAACTAATAACATATGTCACGTTTAAATTGAGCGCTTAAGACAATGCTTATTCTGCACGTTTGCCGGAGTGACACGTATTCAGTTATATCCTTAACTTATACTAAAAACATCTAAGGCCGGAATAACGTAGCTATATGTAAAAAATATGGTGACGTTTCGAAAGATGTAATTATTTTCATTGAAATAAGTTTTAAAAAATATCAAAAACGAAAAAACTTTATATTAGTATATAGTAGTACCATAATACATTTATGTGGTTTTATTTAAAAATAATCATCACTACTTTCACCCTTTTTACACCTCTTTTTCAAATTAAAATATATATACATCTTAATATATTTTAGCAACTGATCAAATCATATAAATATGTATATATATATATATATGTTAATTCCATTCATTCACTTATAAGGGCTATTTATTTTATAGGATAAAAATATAACTTACAATATTACAGACTAACGGTTAAACAGTTCCAGGTATAAACTTATAAGACTTTTAACACTTAGAAAAAATAAAATTATTAACTTCAAATTATATATAAAATTTAAGAGGTGCGTATTCATACCTACTTGTATACCTGTATAACAGATTTATAAGATTACTCCGGTTCCATTCTAACAAGTAGTAGCAATAAACTGTAATTTTAGTTAAAGATAATTTTTCTTAATTGGTAATTGTATTAAAGATTAATACAATTAATTATTATAGATACTCAGATAAATAACATTTTAAAATTAATCAATTTTATTAATAAGATCATATTTTTAAACTAGGTTGAGAAATAATAACAGCAACTTATCAATTGATTTTTTTTTTAACATGTATAACTATATGATTTAAATTATTTTTATACCATATGATAAATGATAATAATTTAAATTTCATAATAATATTTTTTGATATAGCATTGATTAAGTTTAGTCATTCGGATTCTGTTCTAAAATGAGAGTTGTAATACTTATAGCTATCAAACAATTGACCAAAGTAAAGGTAATGCATATTAAATAAAAAATATTGAATGAATAATATCATAGTTTTTGCAAAAATGTACACAATATTATGTTTAATAAAAGCAAATAGTGAAATTTAGATAATGGCACTACTTATAATAGGTAGCTTCTTTTAATCTTTTATCAAGTCTATCACATCTGTAATAATTACCATTAATGCTATTTATTGATCAAAACATATCTATAAATAAAACATTTCATAATATAAAAATAGATAATATTATCAATAAAATTAGTTTTTTTTAAATTAAATAAACATTATTTATTATGGTTTTGGCATTTAAGCAGAGTTAATTTTTTATTTTATTTTATGTTTATCATTACTTTTTTTTAAAGTTAATTTCCTTAGATGTTCTACTTAAAGGGTAGTTTCCAGTAAAAACTTGGATATAGTTGGTTCTTAGGTAAGAGGGGAGTTATATGCATAAATTACTTTAAATAAAAATATTTACACAAAATAGATTATGTTTTTTTTTTTTTTTTTAGTTGTAATTTTAAAACAAACAGGAAGTTAAAACCAATCAATTATATTAGTATTTTCAGACAAGACCAAATTTTCAATTTGAATAACAAAAAGCTTCAATATTTTATAAAAGGTTTTTTGTAAAATTGTCTTACAGCAACATTTGAAAATTTCAAAGTATTATGTATATTTTTTTATATATATATAGATATATTAAATACATTTTTTTTTTAACTGAATATTCTAATAATTAATAAAGGTTTTAATTTTTTGTTTTTAATTTGAAAAAATATTATTCTTAAGAACTTTAAACTTACATAATTATAATATCATTTATTTTTAATTTTTCAAATATTTAGATAAATTTTAAGTTATTAAGATGTAACATCCACACATTTTTACGGTATTAATTTACAGTTTATGTATAAGTATATTACAGCCAATAATATAAAATCATAGTCATTACATAATATATGAGGTTGAATATTAACAAAAAAATTAATCTATCTACCTTATTACTAAAAAAAAAAAAAACAATTACTTATATTATTATAAATACGGATATTTATAATAAAATATCCTTAGAAATATAAGTCAACAAACATTCTAGGTTCAGAATTGATTTTTTCATTTATCAAAACTAAATATACAAATATGTTTATAGTACAAAAGCAATAGTTATCGTTATAAAATTATATTTGCAAAACTATATAAATAAAACACAGTATTGAAATTTCATTAAACTTTATTTTTGTTGTCGATAAGTCATGGACTAGAATATATTAACATTGAACAGGTAGATGTATTTTGTAATATAATCGTTTAAATGAAAAGTTACCAATAAATTTGTCTACAAATAATATACTCATACTTATTGTTTATTTATTTATTTTTTTTATCAGGTAGGAAGTATAATATAATACCGTACAAATATTTGGAATTGAAAAAGCGGAAAAAACCTAATGTTAAAATATCGGTTTATTAAAATATAACTTTTGTGACTATTTTTATTCTTTTATTCAGAATTGGTTTATGTATTTTAAAAATGCATAGAATATAGGTTATTTTTTATTATATTTAGTAAATATCTCAAGATAAAAAAATAATAAATGCTATAATGCAATTCATTTCACTTTAAATAAATAATAAAGAAACAAAATTTAATTCTATTTTCCTACTAAGAATATAAGCTCTATATTTATTAAATTTAATGAAACATAAGAATAAAAATAATAATAGTACAAAACATATAAAACTATTAAAGATTGTATTTACATTGGATACTATTACAAAAAATTCATTTCAAAAAGCATGAATCTCGATATAAAATGACGCGATAAAAAAGATACTATGCATAGTAAAATTGAAAATGCATTGGATATTCATAAAATCATTTTGAACGTACCAACAATATATATGTTTTTAGTTAAATTTAAAGATCAGCTTTTAAATATATTTATAAAGTAATAATTGAAAAATTTAACACAATTGTCAATTTCTAGTTAATTATCATTTTAAAAAAGACGAACAAATTGTGATTACGTGAAAAGTGTGCACAGATGTTCACAAAATATCCACAAATGTTTTGTGTAAGCCAATCGACAATCATTAATGGATAATTGTGCTGTCACTTTAAATCTGAAAACGATTCTGAACGGATATCTGAACAAGATATCAAAATTATTCTAGTTGAATAATATATATAAATATAAATTAAATACAAAAACAATTCGTAACAGATTTATTCGATTTATAAATTTAAAAACAAAAATATTTTCACCAAATTGTTTTTATATTAAAGCAGCCTAATTAATAATTTTGCTATTTTAGTTAGTTTTACAACTGTTAAGAGTCAACTAAACTTTTACTTCAGTTACTCATCTAAATATATATAAGTTAAAATAAAATGTTCAATAAAATAAAATCTAATTTATTTGTCATCACTATTTGCAGTTAAAATATAATATAGTTAACAGTATTATAATCTGAAATTTAAATTTTATCACTCCTTCATTCCAACTATTATAAATAAAACCATATTATACCAATTGTCATCAATTTTATTATCACTTAATTACATTTAAATTTTTTATACATACAAAAAAATAAGGATATATATTATATATAATTTATAACAATTATTCCACGACATTTCTTTATTTTAATATTAACGATTTGTGTTTTTTTTCTATTAATCTACAACTTTTAACAATTAGAACTTAAAGATTTATTTTAAAAATGGAAATTTAAAGGGTTTTTTTCATATTTTGGTTCCTTTTAATTTATCGAAAATTTTAAGTAAATTAATTCGAATAACAAATTAATGTACAATATTAATATATTACATTCCCAAATACTGTCTAATAAATTGAGTTCAATATTTAAATTTAATGTATTATCAAAAATAGTTTGAGTAGGCACTATGTATTTTTTTATGGTAAAATATAACAATATAGTTATAGCAACAGATTATAAAAAATATGGAGGATTAATGGAAACTCTGCACATTATTTAAAGTTATTCGTAAGTTTTTTTGATAAATATTACATAATCTATTTTCATCAAACTGGAAACCAATTCAAAAATTTCGATACCAATTTGAATATTCCAGAATAAAATATGAACTAATTTTGTTTAATTAAATGCATGTTAAAGTTATTTAAGAATATAAAAGATTGCCTGTGCTTAAACGTGTAAGTAATCTCTAAAATAATTTTAAAGGAAATGTTCTAAAGACTTAATTTAAAAGGTAATGACTAAAGTGTTTAAGAATTCAAAGAAAGATTCTAGTCTACTTGACTTTTAACTTTTAGTAACAATAATAAGTTAAGAATTTACATATACATAGATTATAATAGGCACATATTTAGTTTATAGGATAGAATATAATGTACATTATGCACACACCAACTTCTTGAATTATATGTTTGTCCGGAAATAATTTATAATTCAGACAGGGCTCTAGACATATTTAAAACTATTACAGAAAATAATAAGGAAGGTACATCATTCCAGTATGTACAAGTCGCTACTATATTCAGTAAATAATAATTATACAGTAAATTTTTATTTTTTAAATAACTTACGAAGTTATTTAAATTAGAAAAAGCTTATTTAATCTGTTTGAATTTGAATAAAACACGCAACTCTCAATTACCATAAATTTTATTAAAAATACAATACAAAGTCCTACCAAGTAATGTGTTTGTCTTATTTTTAATTTTACAATATAGACACTTTTGTATAAAAACATAATGTCTCAAAATTATTTCCAACATGAATTTTAGAATCTATTGAAAATAAAATATTATATTATTATATAATATTTATAGATAGTATTTTAGTAGCTTGTGAGAAAAAAAACAGTAAACAGAGGATATAATACTTCTGAAATTTATTTCAAATCCGTTTACAATATAATGCAGATCAATAATTATGAAAATAATAAACCAGTTGAGCATCTATAATTTATAATGTGATATGACATCACATTAATTCGTAAATAATGCTATTTTAAATCCGATATAAAATAAAAACGTTAATACGTCATAAAAAATAAAATATAACTCAAACAAATAAGTAAAATACAACGTTATAATAATTTATATGGATTTTATAAGCTATTATATTCAACTAGGGATGATGTCATAATTATATTATAATAGATAATAATAAATACGACCGATACATGTATAATGTGTACTAGTCACTTATGCGTTAGTAAATATTTTTGTAAATATTATTGTAATTTCAATATTATTCATTTTGATTTTTTCCCCATCGTTATTTTGGTAGTCATTAAACCCACAAGTTTGAATGCGATTGATTAATTGCAAAAATATAATAATAATATAATATGTGTGATAAAATTTAAATTGGGAATAACATGTGTAACAGTGATCAGCTGTTTTAACCTTATTCAACCGCGATATTTCGTCAATAATTAAAAATTGAGATTAATCACTCACGATTTTTTGTTCTAAAGCAAATAGAATAATTCAAATCAATTATTTGATATAATCGATTACCTCAATAATAATATTAATTTTATTGAATTTTACTTTGTTTACGTCATAAAGTTTTTTTCTCGCGTTATTCTATAATATTAAAAGCTATCTGCAGACTTTTTATTGTTCATGATATACTAAATTAGAGAAAAGGTATAATATTATAAATCATGAGTTTTTAAAACTAAATTTAATCAAGACATAAATTATTTCAAGAAACTATCTTAAAAATTCTTATCGTTATATAAATTCAATATAAATAAGAAAAAATTAAATTGTCTTTATTGACTCCCATAGATAAAATTTTCTGAATAGGTTATAAAGCAATATTTTACCACTGTAGATGGCAGTTCACCCTTTTTACAATACAATATGCTTATATTATTATGGTTTCAAAGGAACCATTTATAAATATTTCTCAATTTATATTATATTTCATTAAATATTCAATACTTAATCTTTGAGGTGGTTAAAGTGTTCTAAAAACGTTTTATATAAGAAAGTCTCAAAAAGTTATAACCTATGTTCTGACGAAAAATACGTAAATAATATTAAATGAATTGTTATTACATACCTTTATTAGTTATAAAAATCACCATATTACAGATTTAAGGTTTTCGGAGCTACAGGTATATAGTTTTAGATGATATATGTAATTTCTATATTTAGAAAAATTATTATTTTACTAAATCGTAAAACAATACATAAACTATACACACAGAAAGATAAAAAAAAAAATGCAATTAATAAATGCAAATAAGATAAAAATAATAAATTATTTATTAGAAGTCAAATAAATTTAAATCATGAAAAAAGTTTTATTTGGAAATGTTAAAATAAATAATATAATTTCTTTCTATTAAAAGTTGCACACTTTCAATAAGCACCTTTCTAAGATTGTTCACTAAAATAACATAAATTACAATTTATAAATTACCTAATTTACACTTCTACAATACTGCAAACATAAATTTTAACATAAGTTGTTAGTAGTTAGGCCAGTTAGGGTATCAATTCTAAAATAAATTATAATGAGTAATAAAAGCATTTAAAGTATTAATTACACACAATATATATTAATTATTTAGACTTAATTAAAGCACTAGGACTAAAATGAATAACAATTTATTTTATTTATTTATTTAAAATTATTTGTAATCAATAAATCACGTGAGGATAAAATATGTTTCCTATCCGATTACGCTCATTAACGTTCAGTGGTTAAATGTATATTATATTATGTTCTATAATGAATAATGATATTTTCATACTGTATGCTCTATCAATATCAAACAGAGCCGTAGAATTCAAATACTTAATTTTAGAACTATATGAAATAGTCTATATGAATTCCCTATGTGTATTAAAAATTATTACAGTTACATGGTAAACATAAGTATATTTTTATATATATATTTCATATATCAATAAAAATCACACGCAAAAACAACATTACTAGTAAATATTTAAACAAAATAAAGCGTAATTTTTTTTAGTAGCTAAGTTGAATAACATGCATGCATACGATATAATGTGTGTGTGTAGAAACAGGAGAAGAAATAAAGGAATGCTTTTTGCAAACCGTATGTAAGTTAAGGATTTTGCGCATTAGAGAAGAGCGGGTTAATAAAGTTGTCGATGAAAGAGCGGATGAAGGATTTTCACAGAACGAGCTAATCCTTCAGATCAGTCTCCTTCCATTCCCTTATTACGTCACTAAAAACTTAAATAGGGCTAAATTTTTTAAAGATTGAAAATAGAAAAATATAAAGTTTATTATTTACTTATTAGGATTTTGTAAATAGTAAAATATTTAAAATTTTGTATGCAATAACTATAATTATGAACATATAAATAATTTATTTACGATATTTTTATAAATTTTAATTTATGGTAAACTTGTATCTAGTATTTGAATTTAAATTCTCCTTAATTTATTAAATCGTTTTATCGTTTTTTATTTTTCATTATTCGAATATTCAGAAATTATTATTTTTAACAAACTCATTAAAGATAACTTATTTCAAATCGTTTTTATGACATAATATTCATATTGAATTTTATTAAACATACTAAATAAATACTTTATAATAATTATTTGTACATTTCATTGATTTTTAGTAAATAGTATAGTATACAATTAAATATTTATGTCTAAAACATTATTGAAAATGTTTTTTTGTTTTTTCATAATACTCTAAAATTAATTATAAATTTAGATATTATATAGCCATGTATTTTTAAATTTTCAATTAAAATTATTTATGAGAATATAAACAATTCCAAATTATACAAATAAATTACAAAAAAAAAAAAAATGTGTAAGTAAATTTTTTATTTGCCAATTACGAAATGTCTTGTTTAAATAATTTTATAAAATTTAAAGATTTTAAAATACAATTTATAAAGTGTAAGGTTATGCATATGTACAACTAATGTATTTTCAGTACATGACTTTACAAAACATAATACTTTTATCGTATAGCTACTACTTACTAAATTAAGCGTATTAAATAAAGTTTTTTAAGTTCACAACATATAAAAAATATTATTTTATTCCAAGTACTTGATAGCATATTATATCCTTATTCCTCCCACTGCATGTATTTTATACGGCCATAAAAGAGCTAAAACTTAAAATGCATTTCATGGCTTATTGTAACAATTATTTTTATTTCAATAAAAAAAAAAATAATAATAATAATAATAATAACTTAAAACAAATTGATATTAAAGACCAGTTGATTTATGTGTTATAATTGTTAGAATAATAAAAATCTTATTGAACAACTAATGTATCACGTATATACGATTTTATCATCGTATTACAGTTATTAATGACTTTAAAATTAAAATATTAATTAATGCATTAGATAATATTATTTACTTTAAGTTTGATTATGAATAAATTTACTCTAACATTAAAGACTAAAGCTAACCACACAAAATTGTTTCTACTGAACGCAAATTTGATATGTTGTACCACTGTATGACAGAAATATCGCATATTGATTCGGTTTCCTTTTAACATTGACTGTTATAGAAATAATTCTCAATCTGTGATATTCACGTAAGCAAAAAATCTCAAAAAAGCAAAATATTTCTTTTTTAATAAGCAAAAAAAAAAAAAATGGCTTATTAGTTTAAGTTGTATGTGAACATTTTTAAATGGATAATGGTACTTAAATATAAAATGGCTGAAAACCACTGTGTTAAAGAATTGATAAGAGTTTTAAAAATAAAATAAAAAGTGAAAACAAATCTTACGTTTTAGTTAAAAGTAAATACTAAAATACTAAATATAAATCATTATAATAAGGAATAAATAAGTATTTTTGGGTACATGTAATGAAAACGATAATAATTCATAATCGTTAAATATTAAACTATGATTCATGTAATCATGTGTTAAAATTAAAACTTAAAATCTTGAACATACATAATCAATAATCATAGATCACAATAAATTCATAAGTTATAACTAAAATTAAATTATACTTAAAATAAAATTAAAAATCAAACTGAATGATGTAAGTACCCATTATATAAGACTTTTGAAACTCTATTTTTCGTAATTTTTTTTTTTTAACATTCTATACGAATATTTTCTTTTAATAGAAAAATTCATAACTTTCAAAATAAAGGCAATCATTTGCAACCCTAACCGCTATATTATATTTTATCCATTCTGGAAGATTTAGCACTTGTCGAATTGAATTTAACTTTTTAGTCTCGCCATTTGAAAACACACTAAAATTCGTAGCTATTAGTGGTTTTCATTTTTATTTTTGTACTTTTCACTACATTTACACAATATTTATCGAAATTTTCAATTACTTTGAAAGCCGTGATATTATGAACATTTTTATACGCCTAAAGTATACTGTTATATAATATAAACCTATTAAATTAAAATAAAATTATTAAGATTAAAATTATTTTACATCTATAGTGTTAATAACCTCGAAGCAATTTAAAAATATGTTGAGAAAAATTCTTACCTCATAATTCATATATACACGATAAATTGTTATAACAATATTAATATAATCTTCACACTTAATAATTGTATATCTGCTTATCTATGTACATTCATACAGGTAAATAATTTGTGATCAAAACATTATTCCTAATTAAAATAAGTAGGTACCCTATACATTACACCAAGCAAATACGAACAATTTTAATTAAAAATAAATAGAACAAACGAGTTTATCTTAAATTTAGGTGTGATAGTTATCACATTTGAATTAAATACTATAATATTTGAATCATATTAACAATTCAAAAATAACACGTCTTTTTAATATTTGATATTAAATTTTTATACATCAATAATTTCCAAAAATTATATATAATACAGTTCTTAGACATTATTTAAAAAAAAAGAACGTTTTATCACCAGAACACACTCTTTAAGTTGTGTCTACAATAAGAAATTAAGTATACATACCTACTTAAAAATTCTAAAAATCATAATTTATATAAATTCATGATAAAGAAAAATATTATAAGTAAGCATGCAGGGAATATCATCCTATGTAATATTAATAATATTATATAATGGTCGCAATATTATATATTTATAATATTATATTTCATATTTTTTTTATTATTTTATCAAATCAAAATACACTACTATATAAAACATATACTTTAGTAAGTTACATAAATTTTAATAAGTGTGTACTAAAATTATATTTATTATTATTCATAATTTTATAAGTAACATTACACATATTTAAATACATTTTAAATTTTCCTACAAGTAATAACACTATTTCGAATGACTGTTACATACATAATAGGCGTATGTACTTTCAAACTTAATTAAAAATATCTGAGTATAATATTTTATTTATTTCAATTTAATATATTTTTTTCTAAAAAAAAAATTGTGGTCTTATGAATATAATTTTTACAAGTAATTTTTATGATAATAATTTTATAATATTATTGGTAGATTCTCATATTTTGAACAAATTGCATGAACATGCTAATTTAAAAGTACCTATACCATTACGGTATTTATTATCTCTATCTGAACGATGTTCAGTAGAATATTTTTTTCATTGTCAGCATTAATACATTATTATTAGAATGAATTGCATTTATCTATTATCAAACTTATTAACTAAGCTTAACAACATTATTTGTGTATACAAGTTGGATTTTTATGATATTTTAATGTTTATGCAAATTAATAATGTAAAAAAAAAAAATAATAAATATATTAAACTTATACTTTTAATAAGTTTAATCCATGACACTCACTTTATACAAATAATTAATCCTATTTTTGCTTTGAAAATTTTTAAAACACTTGAAAAAAAAATTAATTTCATTGATGAATACGATTCTGATAGCCGATTAGCAGGAAATTAATCAGTATTATTTAACTGAAACTTTACTTTAATTTACTGAAAGGATCTTTAATTCTTATACGTTTGAAATGTATTTTATATCTTTCTATGATTGTAAATTTTTACACTTCAGGTGTTGAAAAGGCATTGTATTACAATGGTGTCGCTTTCATGTTAGAACTACGGTAGTGTGTAATAATGAGCATTTTTAAGATCTTCCTCTATATATAGTTTTAATAATATAATATGTTTTTGATCCAAAAATACAAAGAAAAAATTGTTTTTCAATATTCGTTGAAGTTTTAAAACAAAATAATCACAAATCTAATAAATAATATATTATATATTATACATTTTAATAATTGAAACTACTAAAATAATTAAAAATGAAAAATTTATTTAAATGTATATTTATTCCTAGTAATACAATGCATATTATGCGTATTATACTATGTTGATTGTCGATTAATACATTCATTATAAGAAATTCTATTGATTTCGAATCATATTTCATTTTTTCTGTAACTGAAGTTTTCGATGGCCATTAACTATTAAGATGTCATATAATACAAAAGCAGAACCTGATATAATTTCAGAAATAATTTTCTAGAGTTCTTGGCTTGTATTGTATAAGGCTAACTCGTCCAATTCTGGACTATTTATTTAATTGTTTTTTTGAATCTTTCCCGCCCTTTTTGAAAACTAATTTTATATGTTCCATACTAAATTTGGTCACTTCCATTTTATTAATTATTATGCGGTTTTGTACAAAAAAAATCTGAATAATTGACTCCTTATAAGCGGTTCATTTGTAAAATTTATTATTATTATATGTTTATATTTGGTAAGAGGCTTTAACTAAAAACTATGACACTGATCAGATTTTAAATTAATAAATTGTACTCAGTTTAAGGAAATTAGATATTAATTTATACAAAGTACCTTTATTTTACTAAAGCCGCATAGATAAAATGTATAAACTCTTTATTACAAATAAAAAACTAAATCTGACGACCACTTAAAATAATTTATTTTTTATTTTTAGACATCATATATATATATTAATGTAATCAGGAAAAACGTAAATTATTCATTTTACTGAAATTTGTTTGAAAAAATTAAACGTGATAAGGATGTGTTTCTATCCAGCCATTAATCTAAAAAAACCTAGTTCAAATATCATTAAAAAAAAAAAACCATAAACATCATGCAAAAAATATAATTGGTAGTATTGTAACTTTAGTTTATATGAATACCTCTACGTTTTAATTAAATTAAAAATAAAAATAAGTTGTATTCTAATGAAACTTAACATTTCAAAACATAATGCATTGTGTTGTAATATTCAAAACTACAAACCAAAAGGAAATTAACAAAAAACATAAAAATGTAATAAAAAATTAATCAATTGTATACTATGAAAATGTATATTTTGTGGCAGAGGATTATGTTACATTTTTTATACCTATGATATATAATAATATCTATATTTCTTAAACTGTTTATACTATAAACTTAATTTCATTCCTTCAGATTTTTTTCAAACATGTTTATTCAAGATAAATAATCCTTTAAAATTATTTTAGGTTTATGTATTGAATATTATATAATATGATTAAAATTTATATTATAGCTAAACTATTACATACATAATCAAGTTATAATACATAAAATGAAAATCAATTTGAGTAAAGGAAACCTAGATAAAGTGAATGCATTAATTAACATTGTCAAAATATGATACTGAATTTTACAACACAAACACTTATTATTATTTAATTTTGAAATTATCTAATCAAAATTACATACTTCGAACTATATATGTGAAAATAAAATAAGATTTACATCAAATACTTTACTTTTTTCGAGTAACTGGACAAAGTAAAATATATTTTTAACTTTTTTAAAATTACTGATTTTATAATTGACAACTTTAACTAATTAAAATATTTACATTTGTATTCATATTAAAAAAATAATAATTACCTGAAATAGTTTATAATCAAATAATTAAAATTATATTTAGTATATTTAAAAAATGAAATTATGTTAAGCAACAAAATAAATCTAATAAATTTATATTTAATTATTTGATATTATTTATACATTAATTTCTCTTTGTTGAAATTCATTTTTCTTTAATATATATTATAAAATATATAAATGGAACATACACATATAAATAAAGAATATAGCAAATGGTTAACTTATATCATATTGGAAACTTTTGTTTCCAATAATAATCAAAATATAACTTAAAAATAAAGATAGGGAATCATTTGTAGTAATTAACTTATAATTTACTCTAGGTTCATACCATTTTTGCATACCAATACCACTTTGAATATAAAATTTGTTATAAATGTAAATAATATATTCATGTTTACTTTTATGCAAGCCGGTAAAAAATCCAAAGGATTATCTCTATAGCTTATATCTTAGGATATTCATATTATACTTTGTCTATTTAATCCACTCAAATTATTTTATTGTCAGGTAAGAAAAATAAAATATTATTATTGTACACAATAATTTTATAGAAACATATAATTCTGTCGAAAGTCTTGACTTCATATCGTTTATGTATTATTTATTTTTATTTTCTATTTAGAATTTCATACACTTCACTAAATAATAAGTATTTAGAATAATTTATGGCATATTAAATATAATTACATTTTTGAATATATGATAAATTATTATATCATTGATAATAAATATTTAACTAGGTATTATGTATTATAAATACCAATTTCACAAGTATATTAATTTATCATTTAAAAATAATTAAACTAAATCATATAATTTATAATATGAATATCTACTATTATATAAGATTAAATAAAGTGAAATAATAAAATAAAATGAATTCAATTTTGGTTCAATATCGTTAGATCAAGTAAGCACTTATCAATGGTCGTGTGTTGTAGTAACATATAGGTACATTTATCGTGCAAAAGAAGAAAATCGATTTCTCGAGATTTCTTGAAGTCCAAATTATATTTTTGACGACAATCATGAAAATTTAGATGTTGATTTTAAACTAATTTGTACTTTATTAAGTCTCAGTAAATCATTCAACTGTAAATAAAAGAAATTTCCAGTGACTCTGCTTTTTTCCTAACTTTAAAAAGATTTAGAACGATTTTAATTTAAATACAATAAAGCGAATTTCTATACTGTCTAATTGCTTATATTATAGTTAATTTCCGCTTGAAACTTTGAAACAATTCAAATTAGAGAGGGTAAAACTATTATCATAAAGAAAAGAAAAAAAATAATTATGATTTAAAGATACTAAAGACATATTAATAAGTAGTTACTACAATAAATTTATTTAAATAAATCCACATAGTAATAGGTATGTTTTACGTGCAACATTGATTTCAAAAAATAAATTTAGTTGATAGTTTTTATACAATGCATTAATTTTTATTAATATTATATTAGATAGTTAAATAGTTATTATATGATATATTTTAATAGGCATTCCACTGTTATAATTATTACAAAATAATTTGTTTCGTATCCTTGATTTTGGTTATAATTAAAACATTACAACTATCTTTGTGTCACATTTAAAAATAATTGTTGAGTGTCATTAATATTTATGATCAAACACTTTTAGTGTTCTTATTCTGTAATCATAAATAATCTGATCAAACTATTAGGGATATTTTTGGTATAGGTAGAAAAAAAGCTTTTTTATAAAATGCCTATACTTAAAAGTAAAAAACTATATAATATAACAAATTGTATTTATATGAATTTCAGAAAAAAAAAACAAAAAAATACATTTCTTTCTCTGTTGTAAATTTTATATATTTTAAATAACAATACACGATACGTATGTAGTCGAAATTATACACTCATGGTACTTAATAGTTTAAAAGTTTGTGAAAAAAAAATTATCCTAGCCAAGTTATAAATAAAATTTGAAGAAGTTATAAAATTCACCCATGCAATATTATTATTTATAGACTTATGATTTAAAATGTCCAATTGTACCATATAAAAATTGAAATTAATAAAATATATACAATTATCAAAAATGTAACTATTTAGGCCTAGAGTTCTCAAATAAATTCGGATTATAATCATTATATTTCAATTGCATAGTTTTTAGTTAAAAATAAATGTACTGCATATATATATATATATGAACTTAAATTGAATAAATGAAATCAATTAAAAAAATAAATATGATATTCTACAATCTGTAAAATATTAATGATTAAAACTGGTTTCACAATACGAAAATATTATTCTTAATTGAAAAATACACAATTTTGAATTTAAAGTTTAATACTGCAATGTTTTTTTATCATAAAATAAATTAAGATAATTTTTTAATACTTTTTATACATGTTAGTTCACATACTATCAAAATATTCTAAAAGTGATTATTAAATTCTTAGTTTACAATTTATAAATTTTGTTACGGTAAATTAATTTAATGTTTGAATAAAGTTTAAAATTTATAAATAATAGTGTATAAGAGTAGTTTTAATATTGTAGATAAATAAACACGCTTTAGTAATAATATTAGACAATGTAATAAGAATTATTGTTAAAAATTCAACCGTGCAAATATTTATTTATTAGGTAGAATACTAACACTTATCATTTTGTGTTAATTTAAATATTTATTTGAATCTCGTATCAAATCGTTTACCTAAACGTATTATGTTGCATTAAAAAAATTAAAATCCCTTGTTTCATAAAATGTTTCAAAATATCAACGTCAATTATACTTTGATATAAGTATCACTATAGACTTTTGGGATCATTGAAGTACTATTCTTATTTTAGTCAAAAACTAAATATTCGTGTACAATGTAATGTAACATAAATTCATATGTTTTAATACTATATAATAATGGTAGATAAAAAACGATAATTCATATTTTGTAAAATCACAATTTAAATATTATGGTAAAATAATAAATATAAATTCCATCATATTTTTTTTCATAATAAAGAAAACCAAAAATTTGTCCTATGATAAAATATTATGCTAACAAAAAATTGGCCATTTTTCGACTTAAAATAAATTCATTCGATTTGAATGACAGTTGTTTTATTGTAATAAAATTAATATTATTAAAATATATTGAGACTTATAAATATCATATTATAATTTAATATATATTATTTAATCGTCACAATAATAATTAATGTTTATTATTATAATATGGCAATTTTATGCATATTATATTATCATTATGTGTATCACCTACCTATGGTAAATTACAAGTACGATACAGGAAAAAGACGGCGGCGTGTCAGCGTCAACGGAGGTGATGGCGGTAGCGATGACTTGTATAATCTGAAGACTTGTTGCTGCCTCTTAAAGACGGCAAAGACACGAACTTGTTGCGGCGCAGATAAACGCGAATAATAACTTGAAAATAAAATGAAATTATATATATATAGAAGTATGCTTCTCCGTCGGAATCAACAGCCCTTACCGTGTGCGCAAGGGTACAAACACGCTCGACAACGACGCCGCCGACGACGACTACAACGACGACGACGGCGCACCGGACAACCGCCGTGCCCTCTCGCCGATCGGTTGCACACAAAACACCAAAATAATAAATATATTATACATAATACAATATGTAACGACATATAAGGCTTGGAGCCATCGCACATAACAATCATCGTCGATGGATATTGCTTGTTTTTTGTCCCATTTCGATTTGAAAATCTCCGAGCCGTTCATCTATACCCACCCTCCAGCGTTTGAGCTATAATATATTTTCACAATTTATGATAAATATTATGCACGGTATATTCTTATGCCTGTCTACAATATTTGAACAACACCAAACATTCTTCAATATAATTATACCCTGAAAATATTATGACATCATTATTTATGAGGCGTAATAAGAGGTTAATAGAATATTAAAATATATATTGAATATATTTTTAGTAAAAATATTTTGATTGTTGAGAGAAAAGCATTTAAAATTATCCTTTAACGGTAATGAAAAACGCTTTAATTCAAGTTTAAAGTATGTTTCAAAACTTTTAAATTAAATTTAATTATTCTGCTAATAAAAACACCTTTATTATTTATTACTATAACTATTAACTATAACCTTAACGGCAAGACGTTTTTCATAATCATAAATATACGAAAATACCTTTTCGATTTTAAAGATTTTAACAAAATCACTTATGTTATGTTTAATATGTTGGTATTCTTCCTAATTTCTAATTTTTATGTAATAAACTATAAACTATTATACTTAGTTGTACAATTTAAAAAAAAAAAAAAATTAATTTCAGCTCTTCTCCGGGATAAAAAATTAGTTTACTACTTTAAACTAGCAATAACATTTTATTTTGTTTTTAAATATTGTTATCAATATTATTTTCAATATTTTTTTATCTTTTTGCTTCAAGAGCAACTGTGGTTATTAAAATGTACTTGAACTAATCTTAAATAAATTATTTTTCTCTGAAGTAATATTCTTGAATTTAATTAGATTATTAAATGACAAAGAAATAAAGTTATTATTATTCTTTTGTTTAACCCGTGATTATTATAGATTATTATAGATATTTTTAAGATTTATCGAAACACAGTTCACATTTTATAATAAACAACGAATTTATGATATCCAACAAAGTATAAACAACATTTTCAAGAATAATATAATTGAAGTAATATAATTACGTATACATATTATATCTAATCATTGTAAATAAATAAAATTGCTTAAACCTACACGTACTAGAATATATAAAATATTATTGGTTAACTTAATGTATTTCCAAAAACTATAAACTTACAAACAAATATAGCGTGTAACTATTAAATATAACGAAGTATGCAGTAACTATTAAATATAACGATATGATTTATTATCAAACTTGTGTTAAAAAGAAATACATGTAAGATAATAATTAATTCTCACGATATTAGCCCCCCTAACTTGATTATATTTGTACCACTCGACATATAATTAAAGAATTATAATTAATAAGTTAAGTAGACTTGCATTTAATAACTAAAAAAAATCTTCTTAGTACTAGCAAGGCACCAAATATTAATACACTACAATCAAGGACAACACCAAAGTTCTATTGCAATCTAGAAATAAGTAATAATTTTAATAAATTATTATTCGGACAGCGAAACATCTAGAGGTGCAGCTTCACCACCATACCTTTATCTCGATAACTACAAAATTTACTCCAAAAGCCATATCACATTAAATCTACAATGTTTGCAATACGCCAACATTACCTCTTCAAATTATTTAGAAAATATATGTACAGAGATATCCAAATAGTGATAACAAGTAAACTAACCCTTATAAATTATACATTAATTATATTAATAATACATCATAGAATACACAACCTTTTAGACCTCTATAATTTTCAACAATGAAATATCACAAAAATTAGTTTCATTCGTATACAAGCTAAGATCTCTTATTAATTTATTAATCTCTATTCTAACTTCAGTTACTATATCATCAATAAGTTATACGTTTAAAAATGGCATATGATCCAATCTATCCCATTAACTCTACATACTTCTTTGGAATACAAATTATATTTTTTAAATTAAAAACGCACTAAAAATAACATTACAGAAAAAAATATATGAGTATTGAACTCATAACTAAAGCACAATAAACTAATAACAATACTTTCATTATTCTTTATTATACAACACACGTATCTAACAATCATGATTGTACAGCTCATATAAGTTAAGTCATATTAAAAAAACAAGTATTATACATTATATTTTTCCACAACGCCAATTTGATATTCTGCAATCAACAAACATTTCAATGAAAATAAACCATATCCCTTTCATAATAACACCAATATACCCACAACTAAAATACAATCCATAGATACTAATTAAAATATGATATTAACCCACCAAGAATTTTCAAAATAAATCTAATCATAATAGTACATTAATACATTAATAATAAAGGTGACTTCAATTTCAATCTTTATGTGATTCATTAAAAACTAATACAAAAGACAGAACGTTACATTAAATAACTATTGATAAAAAAACTTAATAAATCTCAAATTCAAATTCAAATATTTCTTCGCTATACTTCGTTACTTTTAAAAATAAACTGTAATGAAATTTCATTGAAAAAAATAAACTGACATATTACTATAACACTAGACGCAACAAACTAAATTTCATTTCAACATATGGTTTTCACAGATATTCTTAGCCATTAAACCATGTATAAAAAAAGAAGTTCAAAATCTACAAGAATGCTAAGTGACAAAAAATATTTAATAACACACTTTAAAAGTACACAAGCAAATATAAACATTAAATAAATATCAATCTTATAATAAAGAGTCTTTTTTAAATTAAAGCTTAATCTAAATAAGTACAAAGAAATTTTTAATCATTTTCAAACTATGTCTCCATTAAGAAATATAGATAATTCTCATGCTATCCAAAGACGAAAAATTTAATCTTATCTAGCTTGGAGAAATCTTCCAACCATATACAGATATAAATAATAGTGAAAATTCTCATACATATTTAAAACACTACGAAGACTTTTATTTTCTCCAATTCTAAGATAAATCTAATATAACTCTAATTTTATAGTCAAAAAAACCACCTACACATTATACATCTTTATCACTTCGTAATCTTCTTCTAAACTTTATTCAAAATATTGAAAAACTCATTATAAAAAGAATATACTTATCTACCTTATTCTACAACAAAATAATATTATTCACAATCCATAATTAAGTCTCAAATTTAAATATAAACACTTTATTATACACCAAACATAATTATTTTTCGATTTTACCACATATCTTTGATAAAAAAAATACTATTGCTTAGGAAAATTTTTATACGTAACTCAGGCATTTAATTGTATATGGCACACTGGTTTACGATACAAATTCAGATTTTTCCGAATATCTAATCTAATCATTCAATTTTTCCTTAACAATTGATTTAAATTTATAGTAGCGAAAAAAGTTCTGAATACCATAACATTATTAAAATATATTAATAATATTAATAATAGATACTATACAGTTGTGTTATTTAACGGCATGCGCTTACTATACTAATTTAAAAAAATTTGAATTTTATTATGCATAATATATAAAGAAGCAAAGAATAAATTTTTACATTTTTTAACCAATTGAAATAAAATTATCAAAAAACAAAAAACATAGTTTTTAATAGATATATTAAACAAATAACAATAGTTCAAATATAATATACAATTTATTAAAGCAGTAAGATCGTTTAATATTATAATCTATTTTTTAAATTTTTTTTCCGTAAAAAAACCTTTACCTTTTATTTTTGGCTTAAGTATATTTTATAATGATCAAAATAATTTACTATGTTAATATTATAGCATTAGCATGGTAGAAACTACTTTATATCATTAACACTTCGTAATTTTTTGTGAGCATTCCTTGAAATTCTTGTTTATTTTTCACGTTTTGACTTGAACTTGATTTTAACTTAATCTTAAACATTATTTTACTTAGCGGATTAATTTTCTTCAATAAATCAATATAATAATGAATCATGTTTTATACTAATGAAACACAAACCGTATTACAGTAAAATATTAAAATCAAAAATGAAGCGTTTTATACTAAACGTATAATAGCAGAACGTTTATGGAAAATAAATAAGATTAAATTCTATATTTAACTTTATTTTTATCAATATAATACTAAATAGGTAGTACAATGTATAATAATATGTTGCAGAGCGAATTCATCAGTTTTGTATGCTTGAAATTGACATTTTTTTTAAGGCTTTATAGAAAAATTTGAATTCTTAGAATTTTTAGACTGCATAGATTTAAACTTAATAGATTTGAAAAGAAAATGATTTAAGAACTGCTGCTAATGGCTATAATAACATAAAAAATCTATTACATATAAGATAATACCAATACAGGCAAATAAAAAACATAAAAATTTATAAACAATGCAATATTTCGATATAAATGTTGTTAAATATCCTACGTATTTCGCCATGATTAATTTTATTTTTTTTTATTATTATAGCCATTAGTAGTAGTTTTCAAATCGTTTTCTTTACAAATCTATTAAGTTTAAATCTATGCAGTCTAAAACTTCTAAGAATTCAAATTTTTTCTATAAAGCCTTAAAAAAAAAAATGCCAATTTCAATCATACAAAACCGATGAATTCGCTCTGCAATATATTAATAGGTGTCGAATATATGAGTATATTATCATTGAGAAAGTTACTGAATTAGATATAATTATTTAAAAATAATGTTTTATGCAAATATAATTGTGTTTTATATTTTATAATATATGTTTTGAAATATACATTTTTACGTCAATTTAATGAGTTATTCTTGAGCAACATAAAAACAATTGACAGACCGCAGGTTGAGTATGGCTGAACTATATCATCGAATTAAGATGGAATGTGTGAATAGAGTTCGCGATATAAATAATTTAAAACTTAAATAAAAATGTTGAACATATGTTTAAATATGTTGTAAATAGTAATTAATAATTATATATGTACCTATAGTGGTAAAACGTACCATGTCTTTATCAAAAATATCTTTTAAATTGTAGCAAAATAACTATCATGTTATAATAGGTATAGTTAATTTTCGTTTAAATATATAATTTTATTTCAAATTTGAGATTGAAATGTCTATAAAAAAAAAATTAGATACATACTTGAAAGTTTTATGTAGTAAACAAAACAAATAATATATTTGCAACTTATGAAGTGTCAAGTAATATATTTTCCAATTACTCGTACATCTATAAGAATTAAATATTTTATAAAGTTTTAACTATGAAATAATATACGAGAACATAATACATATATATTTTCATAGTTTTAACTTTTAACATATTATTAATATTTTTTAATTGCGTTGAGAACAACTAACAAGAAACCTTTTACAAAAATTAATGTTCAAGCACAAATATTTATTAAATATTTTAAATGTCTACAGTTATTCATTTTTGTATTAAAACATAAAAATAAAATAAATTTAGTCGTGAGTAATGCAGTTTAAAATTACATTATCTTCTTTATTATTGCATCTTTTATCGTAGATACCTAACAGTTTATTAACATATAATATACCCATATAACCAATAATAACATTAAGAATGGTCAAAGTACTTTTTTACTTTATGTTAAAGGTATCATCAATCACTTTTGACAGTGCATTTCTTTTTGTTTCTTTGCCCTGTTAGTTTTTTACAACACTGATTATGTTATTTATGAGCCAAACTTATAGGGCAATTATTGATCTACAGTTAAATACCAACACTGATATTTGAACTAGATAAATTCTAATCGATTACCTACCTAATAGCAAAATATTACTCATACATTTCATGACATTTTCACACTAATTATATAGACAATGCAATTTTCAAAGTATTCATACTAATTTTAAACTATTTAAACAGTTAATAATCTATTCACACTGTTTTATGGTACGCCAGCTATTAACCTAAAATATAAATTATATGTAATATTTTAAAAGTAAATTCTAAAATAGTAAAAATTAGCTACTTGAAATTTAAATTTAGTTTAACATAAACAATATATTAAAATAATGCCGATCCATCCGTTTATTTCGCTAACAAGTTTTCTTTAATATATATAAAAAAACATATATTAAAAATGTTCCTGATGGCCATATTATTGAGTTGTAATTCAGTTGTATAATAATCAACGACACTATAATAGTTAGATAGTAATATCCTCACAAATCACCTGTTTTTATTAATCACAATCAAAAATATATGTAATACGTGTACTCAACAAAACATTTGAAATTTACCATTTTTTAGTAAAAACTAGTTCCCCAGTTATTTTATTCATATATTTAGTGGTATAACTCAATATAATAACTATATCTGAATGAAATATACAACCACAAATAAGGCGTTGTATTTAACAGATTTCTTTTATTGACATATTGTTTTAACCACTTCATTGTAGTTCGTATAATATATTTAAATTATTTTTTTTTATAGTTTATGCTGAATGATGAAGAATAACCATTAAAAATAATGAAACTTCAATAATATTCTATAAGAAAAATTTGTATACTTTACCTTGTGGTTTCTTATTACAAGTACAACCATTACGCACAAAGCACAATTGACTATCTTGTTGTGAAATATAAAGAAACATTGAAGAATTACCATTGCCTTGATATTAAAATCGATGTGCATTAGGTAAGTAAAATTTAGTATTTACCTACCATCAAACTTCTTCGATGAAAAGTTAAAAAACTAAACATGATTGATCGACATAACATTCAAAATGTTATTACATTTAAATTTTTATTTTTAATTTAAATCAATATTTGCGTTTTAGCCATATCTACCAAATTTTTCTCTTAAATTTATCATGAGAATTTATAAAATGCATTTTATCTAAAACAATTCAACAATTTTAAACAAATATGATTTCATGTTTAAAAATAGAAATATTTCTTTTAAATAATTGAAGTTTTTTTGGCATTTATGTTACTAGGGCAAAATTATGTTCAGTATTTAAAAACAATCTAATAAATCATACTTAAAATCTACTGTAAATCGTATCTTTAAAATTACATCAACACTGATAAATTTGAAAATATTTTAAGAAATAAAATATTTAAACGAAATATCAACTATGAATGTGATTATTTATTTGTAGTTATGCCGAATCTATTATTTACTATTTCTTAAATGTGAAAAAATCATAAACTAAAAAAAAAACTTCAGGAAAAATATACCTCACACTCTTTTTTTATAACTTTGAGTATACAAAATAATACTTCATATTTTAATTAAATTAACGAAAAGAGAAAACACCAATTTCTTCGAACTACTAATATAATGCAACCAACACTAAATTAAACACTCGATTTAATTCTAAATTCAAAAAGTCAATTTTAAAAATAAATAAATAATTGAATTAGTTTTTTTTTTTTAATCTTAATAACGAACAATGAATATTAAATTAAGTTATACATTTAAAATAATCGAATAAAACTAAATTTGAATGATTAACTATATATTTTTTTAATCTATTTCTGTGGGTATGAAAAACCAATATCCATATAACTAAAAACTTCATATTAATTTACATAATATCAAATCTAGCAAAAATAAAATCTCATTTTCTTATGGTTCAATAAAAATATAATTATTGTAAACCTCTAATCTATATTATATTAATAACATTTCAATTGAATTGTATGTAAACAAATAATTTTAATAAAACAAGATATCTGTTAAATATAAACACTTATAAATTTATTTTTCTTGAATTTAATTAACTTTAATCTTGTAATAACGAAAAATAAATAGCACGGAATTGTATATTTTAAATTTTTAAAATATAAATTATCTTGTTTACAGAAATCATTAATTAATAATAATGAAATATAAATACAGTGAATTCCACCTAACGTGAGCACTGGTTAATATGGGCATCTACTTAATGTGGGCAAACAGGGCTGGTCCCAATGTGCCCATATTAAGCGGAATCCCCTGTAATAATAATTTAATGTTTTTTACGTGGGTACATATTCAGCATATCCAGTCAAATTATAATTCAACTAATAACCAAAGTTAATTTTGTTTTCATAATATTACTAATAATTTGACATATTTATGAAAAAGTTTTGTAAAAACTAAAGGTTTTTTTAATAATTACAAATAAATAATCAAAATTTAATTTAAACAATTAGTTTTATTTGACTAATTATATGATAGCAACTTGCTAGTAATATATGAACCAATACAACAAAATATTGAAATGATTTAATTTAATATAAATTTTATAATTTAAAAAAATACATTCTAATTAGAATTGCTAAAATATAACATTATTATAGTATAATATAAGTCTTTAATACTAAGAAAAAATTTCCTATTTAATTATATTTTGTTTAAGTTAATATTAAGCTTTAGATTGTAAATTATTTTTTTTTAATTTTTCAATAATTATCATGAACCTGTACACATAAACTCATGAACTAAATAATAACAATGATACATCATTTTCATTTAAAAATATGATTTAATGCAAGAACAGTGTTGCACTCGTATAATTACATTATAATAACTATAAACTATTTATCATCTATACCTGAATTATTATCTAAAGTTAATTAATTTATTATATTTTTATTATTTATTAACTACATAATTTAATTTTTATTTAGAAATAATCATTTATTTAAGAAATTTAAAACTTACTATTAACCCTTACAACTAATTAAAATCTGGATAAAATTAAATGTGGGAAGGTCAAACTTATATTGTTTATTAATAGGTAATAAAAAATAAATTAAATTGTCTACAGCAAATTCGTTGAGTTGTTGAGTTTAAAAACTTTTCATATTTAACGATTTCCACATTTTTAATTTTTTTTTTTTTTTATCATAATATTATAATTATACCGCAGTTTTCTGTTTTAAAATAATTAATTAATTAATGCATTTATTTTGTAGTTTTAAATATTAAAAACTCGAAGTCATAAACAACTCAATATATCTAATATTATGTTCATTAAATTCACATATTTTATATTTGATTTTCAAAAGAATGTCATATAAATCATTTTATGACATTATTTAATATTAATGTTTACATGCACTTTGATAATATTTGTATGTTTCAGTATTAAAATATGATTTTTTCATATTTAGTTTGATTCTACTTAGGTAATTTTTGAAAATTTTAACTCAAAACATTTTTTAAATAAAAAAAAACAATGTAGCTTTTAAACACAGAAAACAAAAATCAAAATTACTTAAAATATTTTGTGAAAAAAAAAATATATTACAAAACATTCAACAGTTTGGTGTTAATTAAGTAATCATTATTATTATTTAAATCCTATGTTAATAATGTACAAATTAATTTTTTAAACTTAAATCATACATAAATGTAGATTAAATGAGAAATGTTAAACTATACTAAGTCAAAAGAATTCTTCATAGCATCCACTCAGTATTTATAAATTATATAATATAACAATAAACAACATTTCCCACATCATAAGTAATTATATATTATTACGATACTCGTATTACAGTTTATTTCAACCATATTTAATGACTAATAATATAGAATCAACCAAGCAATAACAATGATTTTATGGCTTATGCGTCATATATAGTGTATAAATGTGTACATATATATAGTCTAAACATTTTACACTAAACAGATACACTTTGATTAGAGTAAATGATAGTCGGGGATTGACGTCGGAAATTTCCTATCCATGTATAACGAAAATACCGACAAGTCTCGTTTCACGCATGGGCACATACGCCGGACACAAAGCAAACATTTATATTATTCGTGTAATTTTATTTTCAGCAAAAGAAACATTCAGTTAGTGCGGCAACTGGACGTTCTGAAATTAACTAGTCGACCGTGACAGAAATTTAACGTCAAATTTCATGGGAGGAAAAACAATAATTACAATATATTTTTCAAGCAGACGTGTCTCTGCGCAACAATGATCAATAACAGACAATCCAAAAACCCCACCCACAATATTAAGCTATAATAGATGTTAACTTACGTCTACTGTTCGAAGTCAATACAATAGACACATTACTCATTTTTAATTATATTCTAAAATTATTTCAAGTGTAAAAATTCAATTTCTTTATGACAACCGTTTAATTTTTTTTTTAATTAATATTTTTCCGCTCTAATAACAGTTGTAAGTGAAATTCTATTTGTTATTATTAAAATATTTACATATTAAAAAATTAAAAAATTAAATCTTAAAACATATTTTTTATGTATATGTTCGTCTCTGTCGATATTACTATCAGCTCTATTGTGTACATAATAGTAAAAATACGCTAACAACGACTACCAAAATGACCCACCTTAAGCCCGACATGTCTTCTCGCATGTCGACAAATTTTTAGATAAATATTGTTTTTTATTTATTTGGATTTGAAAAACCTCCTTCAAAACCTCTGTGCTTATCTGCTATCCCATCCAAGAATCACATTAGGAAATAATATTTTATTATCTCCTTTTTTTATCGCAACGTGTGTCATATAATTGTATTTTTACAACCAGCATCTTTTTAATCATAACCTAAAACTATGAATATATAATGTAGCGTAATAAATATACACAATAATAGGAATAGTATGCTTGAAATATTTTTTTAATGGATTTTTAATAAAACTATTTAATATCTGTTGAACAAACTAATATAAAAATAATTTTATAATATAAGTGAAAACCACTTTGATCCTATCTCAATATTTTTCAAAATTATCTTATTATTTATACAATAAATAAAAACATTGGTTTTTTTAATTTTTAATGTATTTTCTTTTAAGAGCTGTAAAGCGCCCTAAAAGACAATAATGCCAACATAAAAAAAAATCGAATGTACTGTTTTAAATTTCTTTTCAAATATTTACATCAACTATCATAATATGAATATGTTTATACATGTTTCATATTATAATATATAATGCGAAAAAATGCAGAATAAAAATCGTCTTTCAACAATTATTTTTTTCATTTAGAAACAATTTTATCGTAAATCATGTATTGTGTCATAACTCATAATATATTATTATATATTCATCACCAAAAAATTTTTTTATAATTCATTTCAAAATATTTATATTTAAACATAAAAACAAAATTTTTGTATAAAGTGATGTCTTAAGTTATAATCAAAACTATGGGATACTTATAGAATAATAATTTGTTTAACAATAATATTTACAGGTAATATTAATAACCAATATATATTATATTGTTGTAAATGCACCAACTTAATATGTATCTAATATTTTATATGACTAGTTGATATAAAATATTAGGTAAGACAATATTTAATTTTATTATTAATTCAGACCACAACAACAAAACATATTTTATATTTCACAAAATTAGCGAAACGTATAATATAATAGATGACGATTTAAATCTAACATAATTTCAGTCTATCTTTTTTACTTTTATCCACATTCAAAATAGTACCCATGTATTTTAGTATTCTTCAATTCAAAGCTATAAGACGCTCATTTATTTCAGGTTCTAATTTTATATTTTGAAGGGAACAAAAAATGTATTGATTTAAAAATGTAATGTTTCTTTTTAACTTCGCCTAATATAAAAAAGAGGAAAAACTTCAACCTTCAACTTAGTGTGTGGTTTCTGAAATTGTAATAAGAACAAACTAGTAATTTAGAGGATCAAAAATAAACATATACGTAACTATCTAGGTACATTACTTAATTTTTTCTACGGTACATGGTATAATTGTATATTTAACTTATAAATCAATAATAATCATATCAGGTATATGTGAATTATTTTAATATACTTTAGATGGTTTTACTTCTAGAAATAAATTATAATATATTGTTAGAAATAAAAGTGGAGAACGGTTAACTTTAGAATCTTTTTTCGAGTAAATTATATAGGTAGTAATAATCATAATAGTCAGTTTAAAACACAAAATGTATTTAATATATGTGTGTATTATACATATTATTTTTATTTATTTATTTTAATTTATAAAGATATTAGTTTTAAAATAATTTTCTGATATTGTCTATGTGCAATAATAACATGAACGATTTACGGAAGTACAATATTTAAAACCATCATTGATCAGTGTTTTATACTCAAATTTTTCTAATATTACACTTAATATATCCATTATTATTATTAAATTTATAACACGATATCGATAAAAAAATATCGTTTACTCGTAGGTTCTACTAAGGTTTATAACAGTAACACATAGATTTATCCTGTGCAATAAATTCAACATATCAATATATCATTATCAATCACAATATTAGTCATGAACTAATATGTTTTTTTTTTTTTAAATTCCCATGACAAAAATTATATAATACATAATTTCATTCACATATTCCACATATTATCATCATAGATGGTTATCACTAACAGTTTAAAAATTACAGTTTCATCTAAAGAAAACTTAAAACTCTTAAAACTATTTGCTTTATAATTTTATCACTAAAATAAATTTTATTTAAGTTTATCCAGGTAATCCTAAGAGTTTCATAAGTTATTTTTTTGTCATTATCAGTAGAAACCAGTAATGTATTTAGGATTTTATTTCTTCGGAATTTTTATAGCTCTTTCTAATAGGTAATAAAAATTCATAAAACTTCAAAAAATTCGTATGAAAAACATACAAGTAATTACATGGTAGCTTGTGTTATGTGATAATTTAGAAAATTCGAGCCTTCCCTACTGTAATTTTTATTTATGTTATAAGTAATGAGTATAACTTGTATTAGGCACCTACTCAATTCAATAAAAAAATTAAAAAATTTTTTATCTGCTTATGATTAAACAATGCTGCATTTATATTATCCCTATAAAATAGATATTTTTTTCCTGGTCCATAAATCCATTAATGTAAAAATCAATTTATTCAAATTTAACAATATTATTATTATATTATAAATGGTTAGATAACATATAAATGAAAAACTAAGTTACTAGGTATTATATGACTCGTTTTAATTGTGAACACTAATCAAGAATTATTACGAATAATTTTTCAGAACACTGGAAAATGTAATTATACATGTCTATAGTATTTTTTATGGATGTAGAAATAATTTTATTTTACTATTTAAATTTTTAACACTTAAAAAATGTATAATTATAAAATTATAAAAATATATAATTTAAGAATTTTCTTCTTTTTTTTAAGTATTATTGAAGAAAATATATTTACAGCATGTAATTTTTTATAAAAGTAAGTATATATATATAAAGTAGGTAAGTACTTTATGCAAAATCTAGTCTTTATTTTTACTATGATTTTATGAGAATAAATTGGATAAGTGTACCTATAACAATGGTGTAGCGAAATAGCCTACTCAGGACGCCGTATGATTGTAATTTCATTTATCTGATTTATTAAAAAAATTATTATGAATGGTCAAAAAATGATAAAAATGGCTAAACAAAAAAATCATTGGTTGCGTGTGCAAAATATATTTAAGTCAAGTGTCACGGATTCAAATATTTTATTACATACAAAACACAAAATAAAATATTAAATAGTTTTACGTATGCTACATAGTAAATTGGAATTCAGAGATATGAAACAGGAGAATGATATAGTGAGGAGACTAATACCAAAATAAAACATATAATATTTCACTTATGGTTACTATAGATTCAGCTGTAATGATTTGGATAAATAAGGGAGGCCATTGGTTGAGAATATGTAAAAATAAAAATATCATGGTGTCTAATGAAAATTTAGATTTATTGAAATCGTCAAACAGTTTATTAACGGTTATATTATAATAATTATTTTAAATTATTTCGAATAATAACTATCTAATATAATTTAGTTATATATTTAAACTATAAATACGCTTTTCTAACTGTTGTTTAATAATTTAACTCATACTACAATGACAATAATTAATAAGTTTCTCCATTTATTACAATTAAAGTATTAAGTACCTATATGTATTGAAGATGAAAATCAAACTTACCAGGTTGTATAAAAAACCATTTATGTAATCAACTAAGTAAACCCTTCTGCGACGAAAATAAATCAGCACAATATCTATAAAACCACGCACGTCGATAATAATAACAATTAAAATTATGTATGCAGTATATTGTTTTTGAAGCAAAAACAGCCAAAAATATATTATATTTCTACATCAATGACGCTTACACATCACCTTGATGTGTTTGGAAATTTGAAAAGGTGTAATTTAAACGACGATCACGTTAATTAAATGATTCGGTATAATACTGATGACGTTAAAACTGTACATGTTGTATCCACCTATTTAAATAAAAATAGTAATATATTAAGTTATATACTCACAAGTATTTATATATAAATATAATATCTAGGATGGCTGGAAAATCACGGATCACATATAAACAAGCTTCTACGTTATATTTTATTAAAAAAAAACGTATTAATTTGTCAATATATAATAATTTAATACTTCATCATTCATGAAAAATTAAAAATTCAAATAAGTGTCTTAACAAGCTAATAACCTATAAAATTGTAATTTATACCGATAACCTTGACTTTCAATAATTACGTACATTTATATTATATATATTCTATACAATATTCATGATATAATTACATTTATAAATACATATTATTATTGAATCATGATACCAATAATTACTAATTATTAAATATAATTTAATTAAAGAATCATAAAAATTTAGTAAATGATAATCATAATATTCTGTGACGATTATAACATTATTACTGATAACACTGATAACTACAGTGGTAAGATTTATACTATTAATTTATACAAAGATGTATTCAAAATTTTCCATCCTCTCCCTAATCCGACCAAAACTAATAAATCTCAAGTGCTGTGCATATTATATAATATTGAATAAGTAAAATAAAGAAAAATAAACACATATTTTTATCGTCAAAGAACATAGGAACCTTATTACAACCCTCATAAAACGGAGTTTTCAGCAGTTCTTTATTGCATGATTGATACATAATAACGAGATTAATAAGAAGAAAAAGTTTTCTAACAAAGCTATACGAAATTCGTAAAGAAAAAATATATAAATGCAATTATTCTTATAAAAAAAAAAAAAGACCATCTAAAAAAAATTCCCCCAAAGCCCCCTAATTATATATTTTATTCTCATGTATAAAACGTGTATAAGATGATTTTTTACTAATTGGTGATAGCTTTTAAACCAACGCAACACTATACAGTAAAAGAAAATCGACATTGTAGACACTTGTGGCGCACACATTGATATAATGAACAATAATGTAGCTTGAACAACTTGG
This sequence comes from Melanaphis sacchari, assembly GCF_002803265.2. NCBI lineage: Eukaryota > Metazoa > Arthropoda > Insecta > Hemiptera > Aphididae > Melanaphis > Melanaphis sacchari. The sequence goes on along the minus strand of NW_020270366.1, from coordinate 24,535,766 downwards.
GTCATAAATCTTCTAATGCCAACACTATTCGAACACAATGGATTCTTTCCAAAGAAATCGAACACTACTGATGTCAATAGTACTAATACATATAATTATATCAAAGTACCATATTACAATTCATGAATTAACAAATTTAAACAACCGCATAAAATTGAATGTCATAAAAACTAAAAATATAATTCAAGATGACACAAAATATTTCAATGGAAAAAAATATCGTAAAATTTATTAATGATAATAAATAAATAAGAAGTAAATATTTCGCACTACATATCAGAAATTGATATCATCATATTCACGTTTTAGGAATACAGTTACTGTAAGAATATTGGTTGAGGAATTCCACAAAGCCTTCGACATCTGTTTGTGCACATTATGTGGAAAAGGTACATGCAATCTATATTTAGGACTGCGAATATCAACAGCGTCGTCTGTTATATCTGTACAAATTCCTGGCATACAGTCTCCAGGCATTTTCACTTCAATCACCATCGCTTCACAACTGGAAGTCAGTGGAGTCTTTGGACCCATCTAAAAAAAATTAAGAATGTTTTATTTAATGTAACATGATTTTTATAAAATAAGCAAATTATTAAATTAACAAATGAAAATACTTGTTACTATGGGTAATTTAAAATATAATTCGTATTCATAACGCATTATTATACATAGTAAATTAATTTATATAATTAAAATGTGTAAATTGAATTTCAAACTAAAAATATTATTAACACTGAAACTATTGATTTATTGCATATAATTTACGCATTATTTAGTTAAGGTAATTTTTTTATATATATTTATTTTTAGAATATGATTGTCTTTATTTTAACTACAGTTTTGAAATTAAAACTTAATCTCAAATGTGATTTGTAATACACATACAATTGATCTAGATATTTTAAAATATAAATGTTATATAATTGTAAATATATAAATTAATATATTTTATATTTTGATATTTAAAGAAATAACAGAAACGAAGACTGATAATTGAAAAGAAACTTTATCTTTATGAAAGAATATCAAGATAGAGAGAAAGAGAAAAACAAAGAATATCTTTTACACGTTAAAGAATAGAGTTGATAAAAGAAGTTGTAACTAATTTCGCGTTCAATTATGCATCACAACTCATGAGATGGTCTCCTTCCAATTAATAAATTAAATTAATTCATTGGGTACAAACACGTTAATAAAATTAAACATAGTATATTTAATTTTTCCATTGTAATATAATATAATAAATAGATACCTAACAAAACCAAAACGCTGTGATAAGGATAATATAAATATATCATATTATATTATTTACAATCACTAAATGTATTTACATATTTTAATAGATATGTATAGTATTATTATTATTTATTATATACATGACGTCATATAGATCGAATAAAAATATAAAGATGTTATATGTTCATTAAAAAATGATCATGATATACCGTATGTTAGAACAAATACCTAGTAGTAAAAACAATAGGCTTCTTGTCCTTAAAAAATAATTAATAATTAATAGTTACTTCTAGGACCTAGTGTAAAACCGCTGAAATTATTAAGTCGAAACATATTTTTAATTTAGTTTACTTGTAAAAACGCATCTTCTGTTCCAACATATTGTTGATACTTGACATCATATTCAGGTCTAACTCTAGTGTCTAAAACGACATCAATCGCTTCTGGAGCAACTACGATCTCTTCCTCTTGCCAAATGTTCTTAGCTTTCTCTTCTTCCGACTCTATTAATTCGATTTTTTTTTGATTTTTTTCCTCGATTTTTTTTATAGATTCGTTTGTTAAGATTGTCATATCTTTTCCTGCTTTTGACTTACCTATTTAAATCATAAACTGTGGTTTATATACAACAAAAATAAAAAATAAAAAATATAATTTGATTTATTAATTTCACAAATTTAAAATAATACATATTGCAAATTACTACTAAGTTCAAACTTACTGCCTTGTAACTATTACTATTTTAATGAGAACGTAATTTAATTTTTATAGCCGTAAAATATTTCCAATTACCTACGGTATTATAAGTTATAACAATGCTAAATAAACATTTTAATTATTATTTGTGAAAGAAAACTATATAAGAGCTTGATAACTCTTAAAAATTTAAGTTATAAAAAGTAATTAAAAAATTAAAATGCATAACAAAAAATAAATATTTTACGCTAAAAATTAAATTTGTACAATTTATAAACTTATCATCAGATATAATATCATAAATATTAACGCGCAGTATTTGTTTAACAGTCGTAATCCTCGTCACACCGTCCCGATTTCGATAAAAATATATAATGGTATACAGTACAATTTTCATCTAATATGTATAAGATATTTTTCTTAGCAGAACATTGATAAAAGTAAATTATTCATTGGTCGCTATTAAATAGGATATTTTTAATTTATAGACCTTTTTTTCTGAAAGTAATTAAAATAAATTTTAAGTTAAAAAATTTTACCACACATAATATTTTTCACATACAACGACGATATAGTATATATATATATTATATTATATTATAAATATTACATTTTTCAAAAAATTTTTAAGTGACTAGTGACTTTTTAAGCATTGATTTTAATTTAACACATTTAAATTAATTTTATTCACTAACATATCATTATTGTCATTGTAAATATTATATAGAATTGGTTAATTCGATCTATACACTTTCTAATTTTAATAGTTAACTCTAGATAAAAATTGAATATTGAAATATTAATAATAAATATTTTATAATTACTTTATTATATATTATTATACATAAATTTGTATAGGTAGAATTGATTAGATACAAATTGCTATAATTTAAAATCTGAAATTACTGTTGTTTAAAACTGTTTTACTTCAATGACTGAAAAAAATTATAAAATTGATATTTCTTCAAAAAAATCCTTATATATAACTATTTATAATTGCCACCTATAAATCGAAAGTACAATATATTGTGTCAAAATATTGTGCCGTTTTTTTTTATAAATAAATATTTAGTACAAATTATAAAACATAAAAATATTTTTTAATAAAATTTTTGTATTTGTAAAAATTAAGAACAGAAAATAAATAAATTCTTGTTTTTAAAACATATATATACTATTATCAACACATAAATGTATGCATATTTTGTAAATTTTAAATGCATTAAATCCCAAGCCTTACTAATGAATATTCTCACACTTTATTTTTAGTTGGACTATTACAGATATTGATCAATAAATAAAGAAGTCTTTTTGCAGCATGAAATTTTATCTACACCAAAAAATTTTTCTAAAAAGACATCTAGTTGTATCACAAATTAAATTAACTACTACAAATATTACAAAAAACGTATAATACCTAAAAAAACTATCAACAGATGAGGTTTATATAATATATGCCTCATTGGTTACTCCATTCAAAAAAAAGATTTTCAGACAAACAAAAGTAATAGACTCTTGATTTTTTCAAAAACTTACAATCTGGTATATATTTAATAGAAAATTATCAGAAAAGACAGTTTAAATAAAGAACACATGAAACTATTGATTTAATTTTGAATGATTCGCCTACACAGACCACTTGTTTTCAACTTATGATCAACAACTTTTTTTCCAGTAACTCAGGAAGTTCTTATTTAGCACTGAGTCCTGAACCACCTGGAACACCAGTTAGATAATATGCATTTAGAAGATTACACATGAATCAATAATAATCCAACTACAGTACAAGATTACTTCCATACCTTTAGTGAATAGTGTGTAAATTCATTAAAATTAATATTTTATCATTACCTAAATATTATTAATATATTTATTTTTTTTACTTATAGTCTTTCTATAATTGAAATCTTGTTTCATAATACTCAGTTCAATTAAATTCAAAAGTTTTTGAAAAGTATCTGGGCGAATTCTATAACATTTTTTGAACTGTGTTGTATGAATCTAAAGTTAATCTGTGTATACATTTGCACCATATTTCACAAGCTATTAAACACTGCTTTAATCCAATATTTTTAGGTTTTATTTTTATTTTTGTTTGAAGATGCCATTTGAATAAGAAAATGTTATCAACATCTTCGTCAAATGATGGCATAGTTGCTTCTAAATTATGCTAACTTTTATTTAAGCTTGTAAGCTACAATCAAAACAGTGTTGTTACATGTTTCTATTCGAGAGCTAAAGACAATACGTATTGTCTGCAGAATAGTTTTAGTTAATAATTGGTCATTGTCTATTAGCTCGGTGTGAGGGCCGCCTAAAAGATACTATTAAACGTTAGTAATGGGATTATATATTTATATATTGAATATTGAAAGTAGCTATTTCCTAATTTATAAATTAAATATCTACCTAAGTACCTATTAATACAAGGAAAAATATTTTGTTGTTTAATACTTAATGAGTATAGATTATTAATTTTAACATACTCTTAAGTCTTAATCATATGAGTACAAGCATAAAGTTTAATCTAGGATTATAGTACCTAATAAAATAAGTATAAAAATTACATTGTCACGACTTTTGGAATATAACTTATCCCCTTAATTTTTTTAAATTGGACTATACTGAAAATAATTGATATATAAGGACCTATATTTATACTGATACATCAATGTTGCTGATATCAGGGGTTAACGTACATTTTTATGAAAGTATTTGTGTAAAACACGACTATAGATATAAATGATTGTGTGATTGCCCATAGTGGGTTTCTGAGGAAAAAGGCGTGAAAGTTTTCATCAAAATCCTCGAGATTACTAGCGTTTTCAGAGGAACTTGTGGTGTACTATGAATGTAACATTACACTTTTTCAAATCCCAATTTTCTTGAAAAAAAAAATACACAAAATGTATTATAAATTTATAAAACTCTATATCATAATTATTAGCATTATTATTATATTAAGAATATATTTATTTTATTTTTTTTTAATTTATATTATTTGGCGCAAATAAATGAGTATTTATGATTTTCAATGGACCATTTTATAATCAACTATTAGTTATTAGTTATTATAGCGTGTAAGTTTAATTTGTATATTTCTGATGTAAATAATTCATACAATTTTTTTTCAAACATAAATATGCCAAACTATTATTTTATTTGAGAACTGTACATTATATCATTCATATCCAAAACTATTTTTAAAGTACCATAAAATAAAGATATGAAAAAAGTGGGAAATTAACTATTAAAAAAAGTTACCATATTTGTGCAATCCATTTTAAGTTATAAGTTATAAGCCATAGTGTAAAATAAAAGCTCCCAATGAATATCTACACATATGTTGTAAATATAATATTATACATAAGCATCGGGCCATTGATAATTTTAAAATAAAATTATAAGTAGATATAGCCGATATAGGTAGTAGTTACAATATACTATAAGTACTTACAAAGTTGCACTAAAGATGATTTTGGAAGATCATCTTCACTGTCCGAAGAATTTTCATTTGGTGGATTCAGCATTTCGCTTAATTTTTTTAAATCAATGAAATCCATTTTAGCTCAATATTATTTTATGAGCAACTAAAAAGTACAATTATTTAATAAGATAATTTATAGAGTTATTGATACAACTTATGATTTTACATAGATAGGTGTACCGAGTTTAAAGTTGTTTATTGTATATTGTATAAAACCGTTGCTATGGTTTAAATTTGCGTATTCAAACACAAAAATGATAATGAGTTAATAACCCATAAGCATAGGCGCACATTGGGTGTGAATTTAGAGGGTGCTGGAATAATTTACAGTAAACAGATCAGTGGGGGGCTTTGCCCCACACCCCCCTAATACCATAATAAACTGCATTCTAATAATTTTTAATTACTATAATTAATATTAAAATGTATTTATATTATATATATAATAATAATAATAATATCTAATCACTAATTAATTTTAAACAAGATTTAATTTTCTGTTAGATAATGCAATTTTTATTATATGATTGCTGTTAATGTTCAACGTTTAGACGAAAACTGGAACAGTGGAACGTGCATTCATACAATACAATCAATACATTATTAATCGTGAATTCATAAGCTACATATTGTCTATTTGTAATGGGAAAAAATTCCAACCCAATGAATCACAATACTTTTCAAATTATTGATAAAATACTGAAATAAATTTTACAGGAAACATAAAAGCATGGGTAAAAAAAGTATATAGCACCCCCCCTATGTGCGCCTATGCGGCCATAAGCCATAAGAGACTATAATCAATAGATTACCTTATAATACTACGTGCAGTACCCTTACATGCCATACATGGATAAAAAAGAGACGGAACCGCAACATTTGGAGGCCCGTGTGTAAGAGTATAGCCGATATCTTTAGCCAACTACCACCTAGTCATTATAATTTATAAACTAACTTCTTAACTATATATCGTTTAAATTCTGATACTGGTCAAAATATTTTTAAAAAATGACTTCTATTTTTTTTATTCAAAAATAAAGTAAACACACATTTGTTAAAGTTATCTTAAACTCTAAGAATCTTTAATTCCTTAGCTGAAATCCCTAAATTCTAACAATCATAACTATGAAAATATATTTGTTATCACGTTTATACTTCAATAATTTCACTAAATAAATAAAAGCTAATTAAAATATTTTGTAAAGGAATGTTCCGTAAGGATTTACCCGTTACCCGCAGTGGGGAAATTATTAACAAAACAAATATTTGGTTTTTTACAATTTTTCTAGATATTAAAAAACTATTAAAAATTATAAGATTAATAAAAATAAAATCACATTTCTTTTTAAAAATGATATTTTAATTTAAAGTTTGTGTGCCGTAATATCTATTAATAATTACAAATGAAATCTGTTAGGTTAGGTGTTGTTTTAGTTTTTTCAATGAACACAATATGATAATAGGTACCTACCAACTATTAAATTTAATAATAATGAAAAATCCATACCTACTTTATAGATCAATGGATAAGCAGTAACACTAACCATGTGATTGAAATTAATCGTGGTTTGTGGTTAGAAATGTTCAAATGTATAACTATTTGAATAATATTCTGCTTCTTAGAAAAATTCAGCTGTCAAAGTGTTAACTATACTGTCAAAATCTACCTACTATAATGAATATTAATATTCCTTTCTCCGATTAATAAACAGTAAATTATAGTAGGTAACTTAAAGTGAGCTAAAAAAATATAAAATTTAATAAACAAAGGAGATCCTTTAATTTTTAAATTATGGAAGGTGTGGGTCCTTGTTCGGTACTTGCACATACACATCCAGTAGTTGCGGCATTGGAAGTGATAGGAAGCTACCAACTATTTAATCATTCAAATTGTCAATTATTATATATTTTTCTAGTTACCTATAAATTATTTATTATCATTTATCACAACATATCACATCAAATTTGGTGATCTATATTATCGTTGACCTCTTCTAATATAATATACCTATGAGTATTTATTTTTTTTAAATATTATAATTATAAACATGTTAATTTACCTGTATGATCATTAATTTTATTCAATCATAATAACTAGTTATTTTATTTTTCATAACAAATGACAAATCATTTATAGGTACATATAATAAATACACATACATTCGTTTTCCGTTTGACGAGATACAATTCCTGTGAGACCTTCTTTAAAATGCTAATTGTAAAAAGATAACACTTATTAGTGCCTTGAGCCTTACATATATAAAACCATGAATTTACTGTGAACATTAATTCCATTAGTTTTGGATATATCTACCTGCATTATTAGTCAATCAAGATATCTTTTTATGGGTAAACGAATAATGAAAGCATTCAAAACCGTCCAACAATTCTATGCATTCTTCAGATGGTAATGAATTCAAATTTTAACTGCATTATTCATTAATTTTGAATAAACTACAACAGATAGTCACGCTGGGAGATAGAAAGGCTAAGCTTTACCAAGCCAAAATATAACAACTACCTCGGCAGGTACCAATGCAAATATACATACTCGCGACTTAAAATAGATTTATGGCAATTCAGACACACACAATTTGCTAACTCTGCAAAATGCCACATTAACGCGTATATACATCTTGTTGTTAATCAACTAATCATTTTTTATACTTATTACTTATAAGTTATAACATACTCTTGCAATAATTAAACTATTGATTATGTACCTAGCTAATATTATGATTTGCTTATTTAACAGTACTACTATCAATTATGACTGTATATACATTTAAATATAATATGTACTCTTACTAAAAATAAGTTTAAAAACATGACGTGATTTAAATATATTCTAGAGAAATAATGTATACCCATTTTTTTTTTCATCAACATCAGTGAAACTATTCAAATTCAATAATTTACTTATTAATATAAATAAAAAATGATTTTTTTATATGATAAAGCAGCAGTTCTCAATCTTTTAAGTACCGAAACCCAAATTTTCCTCAAAAAATCTTTAGTGACCCATATGGTTTCACTTTTCAAAAATTAGTTAAATAAAAAAAAGTTTAATTTAAAATATTATAATATAACATATTTTGATTTTTTTTTTAACAAAATTTGTTTATTAGATTTTAAATTATTATTTTGATTATTGTATAAGTTTAAAATTAATATATTTTTACAAATGTACTTTTATTAATAATAATAAATTTAATTTTAATTTAACATAAATTTCTTGGAATCAGTATAATTTAAAAAATTGTTCGCAACCCACAGTTTGAGAAACGCTGTGATAAAAGATTCATCTTTTGTTATCAAGGAATTCAAATATCTGTTATCGACAAAATAAAGTTACCAATAAAATGATAAATAATTTTACAATATAAAAAGAACTCAATAAATCAATATGTTGGTTTTGTTTTTTTTTATTTGTAAAATTTAATACAAACACGACAATGTACAGATTAATCATCACCTTTCTTGGTGACCACTTTACCTCCTCGAATTCTACCAGTTCTCCTGGCGGCAATGAGACCAACCTAAAATTTAGTTAGAAAATAATCAGTAATTATAGTATATAAAAAAAAAAAATAATTATATTATTTACCTTTCTTCCGGCACTGGTTCCTCTCTTGACTGTGGATGCTTTACCAATATGTTGATGATTACCACCTCCGTGAGGATGTTCAACAGGGTTCATAGCAACACCACGTACTTTAGGCCAGCAATTACGCTTAGCCTTATATTTGTGGTATGCACGACCAGCCTTCAACATAGGTTTGTCAATACGTCCACCACCAGAAACCAAACCTATAAAATATAAATAATATTATAAATATTAAAAGGTACTATTAGCTTAATACATTATAAATTAAATGAGTAAATTGTAGCATCCAAATAAATCATTAAGTTTGAATCTCAGTTATTATGTTACACTTCACTTAAAGAAAATCAGGTTTCAAATGTCTATTAATTTCAACATCATAGATTCAAATCAGTTTATTTTAATAATATTATAACAAAATAATCTCAGTAAATAATGTTGACTTCACTGAATATTGTCAGGTTTCAAATGTCTAAGACATCATAGATTATAAAATACTTTGACAAAAAATGCTATTATATACATAAAATCCTGTACAAAATCTAATAAAATGAACTACGCAAGCAAAAAAGCTTGAATACTATAACCACTCTTAATTGCTAAAATTATTACTTGAACACATAAGACAATTTTTATTGGCAAGAGTTTAATAAGCAATAAATTCTTTATATGTACAGATTATACAATGTAGTTAAAACAATAACACATTGAGGTTGTAGTAATATATAATTGAAGAAATTGTAGTATTAATGTAATTACTTAAACCTAATTAGATATGTCAATAAAAATGTATTGTTAATTGAATAAACTCAGTAATAATACATACCAATCATAGCACGGTTGTTGGATGGAATAACTTTTTTTGCACCAGATGGTAACTTCACCCTCGTCCTTTTGGAGTCTGGATTGTGGGCAACAACAGTAGCATAATTACCAGAAGCACGAGCTAAACGACCACGGTCACCAGTTTTTTCTTCCAAATTACAGATAATGGTACCTTCAGGCATTACTCCAATAGGCATAACATTACCAATGTTCAATTTAGCTAAAAATAACAAAAAAAAAAAAAAAAATTAAAGAATGTTAAAGAAATAAAAATTATGTTGTTTATTTATATTTAAAATATAATAGCTTTCTTTCCACAGTACAAAAATTGACCTGTATATACACCTTCAGGTGCAATGAATAATTCTTTTCTTGTCTTATATTTGTAAGGGTCTCTAAAGTGAACAACAGCTAAAGGAGCTCCACGACCAGGATCGTGAATAATGTCCTGCAACACAAAAATCATAAATTAAACGTTTCACTTTGATATTAATTAAAACCACACAATTCAAATAAAGATTAAGATATACCAAATACTGATTTTTAACACAATACAATTCTATGAAACGAAAATATATTATTATAGTTCAAGAAAATAGAATGAATATTAAATTTTAGTTCTAAAATTTGATGTTACGTAGCATGAATATAAATAAATTATAAATTTGTAATTTAAGTATCTTTGAAAAAACAACAAAACTTCATAAATATTTAAAATTGCATTTTACATTTAAAAAAAAAATAAGTTTAATACTAATTACCTTAACGACTCCTTTGATGTAACCATATTTTTCAGAATAGTCCAAGTTCCTGAGTTTTGGGGCTCCTTTGCGGTGTTTAGTGTGGGAACGGAAAACACTTCCCGCACCTTTCCTCTGAGCACGAATAACCCTACCCATTATGATATCTAGAACATAAACGTAACAAAATACTATTGTCAGCAAATTTAGAGTAGAATCCACAATCCAGACAGCCGGCTTAGGTAAAACGACAAAATAGAAAATTTTAATTTGTCAGAAACTCGCAATTAATTGAAACTAAACCACGACACTTAATAAACGCTAAAAAAATCTGGGAAGGTACAACTTCACATCAGATTTGAACACCGGTCGATGAGTCTAAACGTTGGAGACATCCATATATTTTAATCGCCATACAAAATAAAATTGAAACCTAAGACGGGTATATGTCTGTCAAATTGGGATTGAGCAGATAATTAAGGATAAAAATTGTACTTACGATTTCAAAAAATGAAGTACTCGACAAAGTGATTCACGTAGGAAAGACTCGTGAAATGTAAAATCAAAAAAACATTGTAATCAGTGCGGACGCACACGGACGTGATGCATACCATAAGAACACAGTATAGCCAACTGTTGACCGTTTAGAAAAAGCTATCGAATTTAAAACTATTTACATGAAAACCTAAATTTTAACCATTTAAAATTTAAATCTTTAATCAAGCAACTAATCTAAATAAAAAAAATAATTAAAATACATACGGACTTCCAAATAATAGCAAATGTATTTTGGTTACAACCAGTGGAATGGTATCTTCGCATTCAAGGTTATCAGCTGTCTGTCTCCTTTCAATCTAGTCGGCCATTATTGGCATTTGCCATAATACATTTTTCATTACAGCGATTTAATTTTTGTGCGTTCGTTTTGTTGATTTACACTCGCAAGTGCAGCAGCGTATTCATCGTCGCCGATTTGTAATAATATGAGTAATGTACCCAATCAAAATGGATCAGGTCTAGAGCAGCAGGTAAGAAATGTATTTATCTGCTTCAATGTTCATCAACTAGGTTAAGAGAAGTGCGAATTTTCATTGTCTAAGTTACCGCTGTCATAGAATAATACTACTAATTTGCGTTTACTGATTATCATTAAATAATTTAAATACGTATGATGATTTTTATGGTTTTTTTTATTTATTCTTTCAGTTTGCTGGTCTGGACTTGCAGGGCAAATCACAGCCCAGTTCGGCTCCAAGCAAGTACGTTCCCCCTCATCTGAGGAACAGACCGGATAATTCTGAAGCAGTAGAATTAGGTAATTTATATTTATTAAATACATAATAGATTAATAAAAATATTTCATTTTTAGACATTAATTCATCAACACTTACAACAATGCATCATTGTTCTTTGTTCTATTCTTTGTTATAATAAAATAAACATTTTAATAATTAAAAATGTGATTTGATTTTTATCTTAACAACTGCATATTTCAATCAAATACAATTAAACAACTATGTTATTGCCTGTTTAATTACTAACAAATATTAATTTCCATTTAGTCTTATACAAATTCATCATTAAAACAAAGTAATTATATTTTTTAGTTTAAAATTGAACAATGTTGTAGGATCTCATGACTATATGTATTAAACTAGCATAGATATTAAAATTTAATTAAAACTACTAATTTAATAGAAATTTGATTATAGATAGGTATCTACTGTTCATTAGTGTAGTTTTCATATGTTTTTAATTTTACAATATTTATTTTCTTTTTATTAAAATTTAAATATAGTTGTCTCAATAATTCAAAAACTTTAATTATTTAAAGTCATGAAAAATGTTTTGTAATAAAATAATTTTAAACAAGGTTTAAATTTAAAAATAATAGTCCATGAGATTAAAATCGACTAAAATCTTCAGAAATTAATATTATCATTTACACAATATGATAGTAAAACAATTAAAGTTTTCATATTAGTACCTTTTTAGAATATGTTAAGCTTATTAGTTATTGTTATCATGACTAAAAGAATATGGAAGTTAGTATTTTCATTTTTGAAATTATTCATTCATGAACAAATCACTTTTATATGTATTTATTTATGTATAAATTAAACTTCCAATATTAATTATAATGATGGTATCTGAGTGTTTTTCCGTATATTTTGAATATTCACCTCGTTCCCCATCAAACAAAATAATTTAAAATTAAAATAATAGCATTTTATTAATGTATTTTTTAATATTTTGTATGAATATTAATTATTACTAGATTAAAGTATAGAAATTTGTGCATAGTAGGTATGTTAAATTTATTTATTCATTACAGACTTAGATTCAATTATAAGATAAAATGCAGTATTAGATTTTTATAACTTATAACTAAGCAACATGTTAAATAAAATAAGAATATTAGAACATAACATAGAATAATAAAAAAACTATTTCATAATAAGGAAAATAACAATAAGTTAATAAAAAAATATGAAAAAAAAAAATCAAAATCCTTGTTAACATATTTACAAAGTCACCATTTTTTTAAAGATTATTAAAAGGAGGGTTGAGTATGTGACTGAGGAAAGAAAGCATTGTAAAAAATAAACAGGAATTGTTGGTATTATGAATATTAACTTCATAAATTAAGTGTAAATAAATCTATTCAAAAACATTTACTTCTGTGATTGTATAACTTATTATTTATTTTATAATTATTCAATAATTTATCTTAACTAAAAACATTATTGTTCATATTTTCATTTTTGTATACAATTATAAATTTATGGATTTATAAGTATGTATATGTGTAGAAATTAATCTTCATATATCATAAAAATGGTATCTGAGTTGTTTTCCTATCTATGTTTTTTATTCAATTGTTTTTAATCAAAGAAATAATAATATTTTTTATGTAATCAGTTAATATTAACTTTAAAAAGATTATAGGAAAATGACATAAATTAACATAAACTTTTAAATTGAATAAAAACAACTTAATTAATAGATATACTACGTTTTGAAGTCAATTACATTTTTTAGATTGTGTACATAAAAGTTTTTTTTCAAAATTTTAAAAATTAAAAACCTGTTTTACATTTGAAAAATAAAAGGTTATTAATTTATTAATCTATAAAAATTAATTCTATAGTTATTAAGTCAAAAAATCCTATTTTAAAGATTTTCTTTTATTAATTAAAAGTTATACTTATAATAAATAAAACAACAGAAGTTGTGGATGATTAAAAAGGTGTAATTTTTTATTTGATTTTAGACATCTGCTATAACTTATAACCTTAGGCATACGTTTCAGCTGTATAAAACTAAAACTTTCATTCTTTAAGAAGTTAAGTAATAATTTATAAATTACTCAATTCTTATTTTACATTTAAAAGAAATGATTCAGTGTATATCCTCAGCTGGTAAATATTAATAAATTAAAACAATTTAGACATTTTCTAGTTTTAGTTTCTACCAACATTTACATTGTTTGTAGTTAATAACTTTGATGAATGATAATAGCATACTAAATGGCAATAAAGCGAAACTTTAATCAAAATACGATACTATATAAGTAGTTGGAATAGTGACATTCTTGTTATCCCTAAATTATTTTTAAATAAAACAGAAAATGACATAACCAATATTCATTAATATTGCTATCTAAATGTTGACTGAGAAGGGGGTGAATTTATTTGTGCAGATAATCAAATAATGATTAAAAATATAATATTCATACATAGTATAAAAAATATATAGTGTATTTATTTTAAATCATGATCAATTTTTTTTTTTGCAAATTAAAGTGAATCGTAATAGAAATAATCTCGCATTTCTTAATTTAATATGTACACAATCTAACAACCATATCCATTGATTAAATTTAAATGTACTAAAAATAAAATTATACAAAAATTTTGTAGTTCGAATAATTGACGCTCTACTTTAATTAAATTATTTTTTACTCTAAAAATATTTTTTTTATTAAAATTTTTATTACATATTTTATTTACTGTACTCAACATACTATTTTAAATTTTATTTAGAGCTATGTTTTTTTTTTTTTTTAGATAAAGCAAGCAACTTTATCAAAAACATAATATTTATAACTCAAATATAGTTGGGTACTTCTAGTTTTCCATATCTCATTGAATTACATAAATACAATAATTAATTACTTTCCTGGAATTTAAATATTAAATAAACTTGCTTTTCTTAAAATTGTGTTTTTAAGATTATAAACATAATTTTAGAAATATCATGTTTTATTTCCCCTTTATTTTAATTTTATCACATTATCAATTATTTTATTTTTGTTATTTTACAGCAAGTGTTAATAGTGACAGAGATTTTAACGCACCACGCCAAACATCAGGTTTTTTTTTTTTTTAATTTACAAACTTAAGATATTTTTCAAAGAAATGTTGAATTTCAACTATTAAAAATAACAATTTTGTAGGAAACGATCGACGTGGTGGCCGTAGAGATGATTATGAAGATCGTTCCTACAATGGATCGAGTTCCGGCTATAGTGGCGGACGAGGCGGAGGTGGTTATAGAGGCAATTACCGCAATGATAGAGATGGCGGCGATTGGTCGCGTTTCAATCAAGGAGGTGGAGGTGGTAGCAGGTGGCAAGAAGGTGGTGGAAGAAGGTATATATACATTATATTTATTTGTTATTATATTCTCAAAAATCCTTAACAGCAATAACAATTGTAGATCTGGAGAAAATCGAAGAGGTCGTTGGGATGAATCAAGTGCTAACCAAGATTGGACAAAACCTCTCCCCCCTGATGAGCGTTTGGAGGAAGAACTGTTTGGAAATCGTAGTACGGGTATTAACTTCAATAAATATGAAGATATTCCGGTTGAAGCAACTGGCGAAGATATACCATCCCATATTAATACAGTAAGCTTAATATAATTAACTTCAGAAATAGAATATCATTTGTATCAGATTTTAACATTAACTTTTTTTTCATATTTTATTTGTAGTTTGACGACATTAAGCTGACAGATATTATACGCATGAATATTGCTTTGACTCGTTATGATACTCCAACTCCAGTTCAAAAATACGCTATACCAATTATTATTGGTCGTCGTGATGTTATGGCCTGTGCCCAAACTGGGTCAGGCAAAACTGCAGCATTCCTGGTTCCCATACTTAATCAGATTTATGAAAAAGGGCCAGCTGCATACAGTATGGGACCTAAGGTTTGATAATAATTCATAATCCTTTTAGAATTATTTTAATATTTTCTTTAAATAAATGTTTAACAGCTTCAGTCAAGGCGTAGATATCCTCTTGGTTTAATATTAGCTCCTACTCGTGAATTAGCTACCCAAATATATGATGAAGCAAAGAAGTTTGCTTATCGTTCTAGAGTGCGTCCTTGTGTTGTGTAAGTATAATTATACATTTAAAAATTATTTATTAAATATAAATTAATTCTGATCATTACAGCTATGGAGGTTCACATGTTATGGATCAAATCCGTGATTTAGAACAGGGGTGTCACTTATTAGTGGCTACCCCTGGTCGCTTAGTAGATATGTTGGAGAGAGGTAAAATTGGGTTAGACTTCTGTCGATACTTAGTTTTAGATGAAGCTGATAGAATGTTAGATATGGGTTTTGAAACTCAAATAAGACGTATTGTTGAAAAGGATTCTATGCCTCCTCCAGGTGACAGACAAACTCTGATGTTCTCAGCAACATTCCCTAAAGAAATTCAAGTAAATGGAATAATTCAATTTTAGATTATATGTGTGTTTTTTACTTAAACATTTTTTCAATATTCTCACAGATGTTGGCTAGAGATTTTCTTGACAACTATATTTTCTTAGCTATTGGTCGAGTTGGATCAACATCTGAAAATATAACACAAAAAATTGTTTGGGTGGAAGACCGAAACAAAAGATCCTATTTATTAGATTTACTAAATGCTACTCCAATTAGATCACGTTAGTAAATTTAAATATGATTATTTCCATTTTTATAATACTCTTTACTCTTAATTACAGAACCAGCTGAATCTTTGATATTGGTGTTTGTTGAAACTAAAAAAGGCGCCGATTCATTGGAAGAATTTTTATATTCCAACGGTTATCCAGTAACTTCAATTCATGGTGATCGAACACAGCGAGAACGTGAGGACGCTTTAAAAAGTTTCCGATCTGGGAACACACCTGTTTTAGTTGCTACAGCTGTTGCAGCTAGAGGCTTAGATATACCTCATGTGACACACGTAATTAATTATGATTTACCATCAGATGTCGAGGAGTATGTGCATCGTATTGGACGTACTGGCCGTATGGGAAATTTAGGTAAATTTTAGAACTAATTAATTTAAGTGATGGTAACTATGTTATCTAATGGTTATAATTTTTAAAGGTTTGGCTACTTCGTTTTTCAATGACAAAAATCGCAATTTAACTAGAGACCTAATGGAATTGATAACTGAATCAAAGCAAGAATTACCTGGATGGTTGGAGAGTATGGCTACTGACTTCAGAATGAGTAGTGGAAGAAGAAGTAATACATCAAAAGGAGGGTATGTTTAAAAATTGTTGTAATAATTAAAATTATTTATAATCAAAAAAATTATTAAAATTATTTTATTTATAATTTGAACATTACAGAAGTCGTTTTGGTGGTTCCGGTTTTGGATCCCGAGATTATCGTACTACAAGCAGCATACCGCCACGTGGAAGTTCTGGTCCACCACGTAGAGACTATGGAGGTGGCAGTAATAATGGTAATTAAATTAATTTGTATTATTTATTTACTAAACTTAATTTTGCTTATACTTTGTAATGTATAATATAAAATATCTAATTAATTTTTGTTTTACTTTATAGTAGGTGGGTTTTATGGTGGTGGTAATTATGGAGGATCATACTCAAGTGGTGGTTCTGCTTCTAATGGAAATTCTTCAACTCAAGATTGGTGGTCTCAGTCATAAATATGCGATAAATAAAAGTAATAAATCATAACTGAAACATAAAAAAAGATATATATTATAAAGTTTAGAAAAAAAAAGTGAATTAAAGTTTTTTATGAATTGATATGCCTCTTATATTTAGGTTGAATGTCATTACACTATAGTTTAAATTCATTATTTATGTAAATGTATTAATGAATTTTGATTTCAAAGTATGTTTTTATTTTTTTTATTTTTATTCTAAGCTTTTTGTTTTTTTTTTTTTTAGATTATAAATCATCTAATATTTATGTTGAAATATAGTTCTAAATCTTCATTTAAAATGAGTATTTAAAGAGAAACAGAATAATAATCATCATATGTAATTTCTATTCATAGTGTAATAATACAACTTTGTTACATTAAATAATTATGACAAATGCTGTACATTTATATTAATTTATTATAGCTGATGAATTTGAGTAAGACAAATAAAATTCATAATCACTTTTGTATTTCATCTTAGTTTTAAATTATTACCTATCAATTTAGTTACCTTTTGCTTATAGCCTAGCATTATAGATCTAAATGATCAAAGAGTATTATTTATCTATTTATTTATTCAATGGGTCATATGTTAGTGATATTTCTATACCAAGAATGGCATATTGATAATTGGGTGTTTGTTATTCAATTGCTTGTTGAGTACTTAAAAATTATTTAATACCTCTGTTGTGTATTTAGCTATTTTGTATTGTTTTATAATGCTGTTTTTCACATTTTTGATTCAATGTATTTTAAAGTTGAGATCAATGGAATCTGTCCTTGTGTTTTCATTATTCTTGATTTCGTATATTAAGCAAAATTAATTTCTGAATACCCATAATTAAGCTTTAATTGTAAATCATTTAAAATGTAATCAAATTAATATATTTCATACATACAGTCTTCGTATAAAAAAGTATTTTCAGTATTTTAATATTCATACATAACAACCACAATTAATTAGTTAATATATTTATTTTTTTTTAGTATTATGTAAAACTATTTAAATATATATATATATTATAACAAATATGTATATTTAATTATACAAAACTAGGAATTAAAAAAAAATCAATATTTTAAATTCACCTGATATATAATTTAGAATAGTTCAATTATTTTTGTTGATTTAATACAATGTTAAATATAACTTGTAAATTAAATTGATAACACAAATATTATGTTATATTATGTTAATCATTTTTATGTAACCTATCAGTATGTATTTGTCAAATAAAAACTTGTTGATATTTCTTTGTATCACATACAACTTTCTAATTTTTAATTTAATCATTTTTTTTGTTTTAACATTTTATGATTAATTTTATTTGTAATTAATATTTTCTTCCCTTTATTTATTTAGACTTAAATATTGGGTATTTACACACATAAATAATGCAATGATTTATTTATTTATATTAAATTATAAATGTCATGTGACTTGTGTACAATAAGTACATTTTTAGTAGCTTGTTAATCATAACATTAAACTGAGACTAGTCTAATATTTTCTTTACCCACTCAGCCAAAATCTATTAAAAATATTTTAAACATAAAAATACAATTTTTTTAAAACATAGCCTTCCTTAAATGTTAAAGGATAGGATTTCCTTTACATAGTTTATTCTTACTGAAGATATGTGGTATCACTGGTATTACTCTTAAACTTTTGTACGTACTAGCAGTATTCAAAATTCATCTAAGTTATTAAAATATATTTAATCAATTCAGAAGCTACCATTTTAAAATTTAATACATGTAAAAAGTGTTAAATATATGAGATATTGTCATATTAACAATTTTTACTTACTATTTATTTGATATTATTTGACTATTATATAATATAACAAATGATAAAAATTAGGGTAATGAATAACACGCAAACATTTTCAAAATATCACTTGATTTTTGTTTTTATCAATATAATTTTATTAATTCTAATAACATTCAACGATAATAACACATTAATTTTTTTCTATTTTTCATCAGTTCTATGAAAATAATGTATACAAAACATTTTGTTTATAAAAAGCTGTTTTTTTAAAAAATAATCACAATAAAAATTTAATAATTAATTATTAATTGTAATCCAATATCATAATTTAAAAATATTTCAAAATGCACACATACACACATACATATTTATAACCTTAAATATTTAATAGCAATAACAGTTCCAGATTTTTTTTTTATCATCATACATTTTAAAAATAACTAAACGATTAAGCTTTTTGCTTGTGAGCAGAATTAACACATAATCATTCCACTTTTATTATTTCTATTTAATTAAAACCTGTGCTTAGTAATAATAGTCTTATAATGATTGCCTAAAAGTTGTGTAGTTATATAGTATAATGTAAGTATAGAAAGATGAGCCTCAAAATAACACACTGTAAGATATCATTAAAATGTATTTTCAATTATTATTTTTAAGTGCTAAAATCTATTATTAAAAACAGCAACGCAATATTTTATAATAATACATGACTACTCAAAATATTTTGATTATATATACTTACAAAATAATAAATATTGTATATACCTACTATTTAATAATTAACTAAAAAAAATAATTTTAAGTGAAATATTATTGTTATTATTTTAATGCATTCTATAATAATTGATTATTTTAGTGCATTTTATAACAGATATAATAATTTGTAAATACTATACAAGACATTCCATTTCAATTATATAACATATCGACAATTCAAACATCTAAGAAACTTAACAAAGTGATTGATTGATAAGACTAATTGAATGTATTTGATTTAACTAGTAATCACACAAGCTAAAATAACAGCTTATCAAAAAGTTGTTTATTAATTTAAACAACAATATTTAAGTGACACCAGTAAACTTTGTTTTGTATATAATAGTATAACAAAAAACCTTAAAATATGGTTCATAAACGCTCAGCTCTATTATTTTAAAATCTTTTAGCTATTTAAATTTAAGTTTAATAACATAGTTTGTAAAAACATATTAAATGTTAAATTTAAAAACAAAATATTACTGCCAACAACTTGTACGTATAGAATATCCATTTGCTGCGATTGTCTTGTACTTAATTGATCACATTTTTATGCATAATATCAATAAAAATAAGAAAAGGTAAATATCTATTTTTATTCTTTAAGTATTTTGATTTTATGTGCACTGTGCACAATATTATACCACTATTTTACAATTATTGTTATTTTTACTCAATAAGTTTTAATATCAAAGTGCTTACTATAGTTAAATCACTATCAGTAAATCTCATAAGTAATTTCTTGACATTAGTTTCAAAAATTATGATAGCCAGGCATTTAGTAGTATAATAAATATAATCAATTGCAGATTTTTGATTTGAGAATATCCTTCATTTCCTTAATTTTGTACGAGTTCAATAATTATTTGGAACATAATTTGTTCTGAATTTCAGAAATATGAAAATAAAAACCATTGACTAAATCAAAATATAAAAAGTTTGTTATCATAAAAAAAAGTGTATTTTTGATTGGACATATAATTAAATTACACCAGCATAATAAATAAATACATTTTTTTTTTATTTTAACCCTTTACTATTTACAAGTTATATTACTGCTCTTTTCTCGTAAATTACAATATTTTAGTATTATTACGAGTTGTGTAATATTATGTATTATGTGTTCATTATTATTTAATAGTGAAATAGCGTTATTAACTGGTGTTTAATATTACTAAAGTAACTATATATTTATATATAGTACAATTTAACTTAAGTAACTGTTAAATTACTTAAGAGTTAAGATAGGTAACACTATTCTCACGCTAATGAAAACAATGAATAAAAATGTACATGCATTTAGTAAAATTATATTCATATTATTATAAAACATTAAACATCAAATCAATGCAATGTACAAAAGTGTAATTTATAAGACTCTGGAAATAATAATAATAAAAACCAAATTTAGGGTTATTTTTGTAAAAAATATACAAGATAATATGAAATATTTTTTACATAATTTAAAAAAACAAATAACAATCGAATATTATGTTTATTTTGTATTTATATGTTTGCCGTCAAAGTATAATGGATTTTTCTCCATTATTAATTACTATACATTTCAAAATGAAATTGTTATCTAATGTATTAAAAAAAAAAAAAACATGAAAAAATAAAATAAATTATTTTGAAACATTATGATAATTAAACTTTAGAGGACACTGAATACATCTTTTTCTATTAGTTATAGTCAAAGAAAAATTAGTTAGTTATTTTTATATCTACTGTAAAAATCAAAATGTTCCATAACATTTATGACTGCCAGTGCTGATTGAAATACTAGATAATAATTAACTATTGATCTAAAAATTTTTATAGTTCATAATATTTTGTGGAAATAGTTATTAATATTTCTAATATCAAATTTGTTGTGATAAATACGATGATGGTAAGTTTAATAATTACTTTGTCTTAGTAGATCCACTGTGGTGGCTATAAATTATAAAATACTGTCAAATTTATTGCTACTGCAGTTAATTCAATTAAATTAATCAATATTGCTGCTAATTATTTTCGTTATATTATGATAATTAATTAAATTTAATAAATAGCCAAGTAGATTATACTTCGTGGCTACTCATTTAAACGGATGGGTTTTTTAAATTAATACCTATTTTGAATTTAAAAAACACGTAACTATTAACTAAGATAGACATTTGGGAAATTCCAGAAAATATAGTATATTTTAACTTCATAAGTTTTATACACTTATATAAAACTATAAAATTATATATTGAAAAAAATTATTAACTTACCAGCTTTGATTATTGTAGTTATTTTCTCCTAATTCTAAAAAAAATAAAGCCCTTCTCAGAAGATAGGTAAAGACACATTTTTAAATATAAGTAAATAAATTCATAAATTATGAAAATCTTGTATAATATCACTAATCATAATATTATTAGATTGAGATTTACCCACTGTGTTTTTAAATTTTATTTTTTTATCACAATTCATAAATATAAGTCTTAAACATGTGTGATAAGTTGTAATGTTGAGGTATAACATAATAATGAATCCCACCTAAGCCATTTTTTTTTTTATACGTGGGTGGGCAGTTTGTACATAAAAAAGTAATAAGGCGTTATTACCGTAGAAAATTAATAATAAAATAAATCAAAATCATAGATATTTACACGATTAAAGATATACTAGTTGCTCATAAGCATAATTTTTTTCTTGTGTGACCGTGACAATGATGGGAGGATGGGTGGTCAGATTGAATTTAGCCATATCTGACACTCAGCAGTCCGCGCACGCCTATGTCCCCAAAATCGCATAAATATTAAAAAACCATTAATTAATTCTTATTGCCGTAAAACAAATGTGTGACTGTTATTTAGCAATAAAATTAACAGACAAGGGAAAAAACGTGCGAATGCAATAATCCCCGAGTCCTAAAATGACAATTTGTGTACGCCGTTTAGAGTACCGTCTCGTCGAACATCACTTCCCTGTCGATCGTGTTGCTGTATTGCTGCCGCAAGGAGCCGGGCCGCCGTAATCGCTGCAATGTAGCGTCAGGGTTGAGCTCCAGGCCAACCGCCTCTGCGACAATCGTCGGTAACAACGCCAACGCGGCGGCCGACTGGTGCTGCTTCCCGTCCAACCGGTACAGCGGTATGTCCGACTGATGGTTGCTGGAGAGCATCGGTTCCTGTTCCTCGTCCGCTGAAGACGATTGCCCGTCCATACTGGCGTACGCTGTAGTGCTATCGGAAAGCTGCGTGGTCAACACCGGTATCCAACACCTTCGCGGACCGTGCACCGGGCCTACGAAAATTTATACCGTTTTTACTATGCCCATTTCAGTCGAACTTAAGTTCTAAAAATTCACGGTTCATTAAGTTTTAGTGTAACGGCGGTTTTCACGTCTTTAAAAACCTCTTATAATATTTCCATTAATGAACTAAAAATGTCTAAGTATGTTGAGTGTAACACCTGAACTGCGTACAGAAGATGAGGTGAATAAAAATATACCATTCCAAGGGGATAAAAATTTTTAGGAATGTCCTCACCTATCACCTCACACCCATACGCTGTATTTTCCAGACTTATCTTCGCATTAGACGGGATCCGTCGGCCGTCGCTCAAGTCAACAATAATTCGGATTTTTAGGACATTGTATATTACTTTTTTCATTGACCTCAAGAAGTTTTTAGGTAAGAAACATTTTTGAGAAATGGCTGATGGAGGCAAAATGTTTTT
This sequence comes from Melanaphis sacchari, assembly GCF_002803265.2. Lineage (NCBI taxonomy): Eukaryota > Metazoa > Arthropoda > Insecta > Hemiptera > Aphididae > Melanaphis > Melanaphis sacchari. The sequence continues at coordinate 24,511,958 of NW_020270366.1, read as the reverse complement.
TTTGGCACTTGTAATGAAAGTGCATGAATTTGAATAGTAATTTTGTAGACAAATATCTATGCACCTGTCTGCGATGTAAGCCCCGCGTAATCCAATCTCTACACTTAAATTTCATAAAAAATATATGCATTTTGACTTTTTCTAAATTTTATAACCATATTTTATAGATGACCATTATTTGAAATTGAAATATACAATGCAAATATAATGACTAATCGATTTTCAATTTCTTAATATTCTAGACATAGTTTTGATGTAAACACAAAGATAGATTCATCTAATTCTTAACATTCGACCTACATCCAATGCCATTAAGATTGGTATTCATCTTAATAAGTTTACATAAAAAATAAGCCCAGAATTATGAAAGTAAATCTTAAATTAATCATTGTAATTTAGTACTCATAAGTAGGTATTTAATTTTAAGATTTATTTTTGTTTAAATATATATTTTGTAAAACATTGTATATTCCATATTTCAAATAATAAAATTATCTAAATGATTTAATGTATAAAACGTATAGGAATCTCAAGGAATATATTGATATTAATATTATTGAAAATGGTTCATTAGTTTTTGAATATATAGAGGACAAACAAAGGAACATTAATTTTTATATAATTATTGGCTATAAATATAAGATATACGACGAGAATTTTTCTTTAATTTATAAATGTAAATTAATCAATGGCGCAACTAGCACAATATTCTAAGGAAGCTATATCCCTACCTTAATATTACACCAAAAGTAACCCATATAAAGCATTATTTATTTTGAGGGGCTAATCCTCGCAGCCCCCTAGTTTTGCTTATGCAGCTAATATCCATTATACGGTATATTATATTCTAAGTAATACTTAATTTGTTTAACAGGAAGTTTTGAATTTAAAAATTAATAACTAAATATGCAATATAATACACTCACTTTCTCCGGGATCCGCGAACAACGACGCCTTTCGGTCTCTATATCGTTTCCAAGTATTCGATCTGACCGTTCCTTTGGTTCCCGTATTGATGGCGTCGAAGCTAACGCTCCTGTAAATCGCTTGTCGCCAATGATCATTACGTGCAGCACGCGTCTGGTCATCAAAACTTTTTGCTTGACCAAGCTGCTCGTTTAGCGAGTACATTTTGTGCGTTATGTCTTTGCCTAAAATGACCAAAAATTCGTTGTTTATAACTTTATCAATCAAAAATCTACAAGTCAATTTTATAGTTTTTATCCTGAGCGTTTTAGGATCAAAATCTGATATACATAAAATGTTTATTTTTTATACACGTTTAAAAGGCTTTTGAAATACTTTTATAGTTGTATACCAAAAAACTAAAAATACATTAACACGTGGTAGAATTTAATATAAATATTAGGCAATTACCCATAATATTAATAGTATTAGTAATGACAACAATTAATATAAATAGATATTTAATTTTAAGTAGAAATAAATGATAGTCTAGACTTACCTATGATGTTAGTAAGTACAGCATGTAATTGCGTTCGGTGTTTAAATATTCGATTGAGCTTTGAAAGTTGCCAACACAAATAAACACAATCTTCAGCAGCCGTTATCGTTACCTAAAAGTTAACATAGATTCAAATAAATATTTACTAACAATATATATAAATACTTTATTATAATAAGCGTACTTGAAACATAGTTTCTCCGTGCATTAGAGCTGAAGCCATCCATTCAGGAGAATCGATGAATTGGTATGAATTGATATTGTGTAACTGTGTACCTTCGCAAGTAACACTACACCTAAACATATAAAACCAATTTCAATGCTATGTACCTACATATATAGAAAGGATAATGCCGTCGTAATAATAATTTATGTATGATTTGTTTTTATTTCTAGGTTATGTAATATATGTGTGTGTGTGTAGATAGTAAATATATAATCAATATAGTGAAATGTATATATATACTGACGAAACTTTTATTTTTTTATAATTTGTAATTAGTTCACATTTAATATAATTGATGATTAACAAATAATTCATTAAATAGCGTGTTTGAACTCTATTTCACTGAAAATAAATAAATGTTTAGGTAATTAATGCATATTATGTAAATTAAATATGTATATATATCTATGCATAAATTAAGTATTAATTGTAAGAAAAAAGACGTACATTAATTATTAAGTTATATTTAAATTATACAGTTTTTTTTAAAATTTAGAAACACTTTATATTTTGTTTTAAATAATTGAAAGCGTAATTGTATTTATTTCAGCAAACTTAACAAAGGATCTAAGTAGGATTTTCAAACGTTATAATAACGTTATATTCGACAAAAAACGATTGAAATTTGTAAACGTAATTATAACGAAAAACCATAAACATAAATAATTAAATAACGCAAGACATTATATATAGTATATCATTAAAAAAAAAAAAAAATTAATTTCAATTATTTAATTAATAAATTATAAAATATAATAAAAATTTTAATTCTGAATAACGTTTAAATTCCGAATAACGATAAACTCAAAATTTATAAAACATTTTAATTGTAAATAACGTACAATAAAATTTTTTTTCAAATGCAAGCCCTGAATTTAAGTCTATAAGATAACTATGGTTCCCGTTTCATCAGGATTATATTTATGTCACTCACCTGCCTCTGAGTAGAATAGATAGTCGCTGATCACAGGCTGTCACCGCCTCGACTGCGTAACACTCCCCGGACGACAATTCTTCAATGGCCGCCTCTCGCGTTAGCTCCCGGAAATGTTTCTGGCTGACTTTTAGCGGCTTGAACACCCGCAAATACAATTCCATAAGTTCGACCGATAGCGCAGGTGGCATGAACTTCTTACACAGTATAAGCGTGTGCACGCCGTTGATCAAAGCCAGTGATCCATACCAGAGTAAGGCATCTGCCGCGCACACGTCCGTGGACGCCCAAAGACCGGATATCAGAAACCCTAAGAACAGCAATGCCCTGCACGACACATTCACGGAATATAATATAATTTTTATTGTTTACCAATTTATTTTTATTTATTTGTTTCCTGTTTTATACGTATTATAAACCTTACGCAATTTAGTTAACACTACTTTTTTAACGACGACATTAATGAAATTAACAAAATATTAATATGCAATAAACCCTATATTGCACGAAAATGTTAATTAATATTTTATTGGATTTTAATTTTACACACAATAGTTAATCTTTGATTTTAGTTGACGATGTCATATAGGCAATTCAATATAATATTATATTATAATATCGTATATTATTGTATTTACTTAAACTGAGGTATAAGTATAAAATTATAATTACATGTTTAAAATTAACTAAGAGTTTAATAAATCGTTTTTTTTTTAGTTTTTTTAAATACTTCAAACAATTTAAATATATTTACAATGCGTCACCTATAAACATAAATGTAATAAATTTAAAGAGAAATAGATCTACTCTATCATTCCAATCAGTAGGTTTACAACATTATTTAATTAATTATTCTATTGGCGTAAAAACAAAAACAGTAACCATTAAAACTTTCATTTTAACAATGAAAGGAATGTTACATTAATTTATTAATTAGTGTAGAGTAAGAATTTAGCCTATAAATTAATCGCTCACAAAGTGGCAACTAAAACGTAAACTACTAACAAAATATGTCAACATGAATTATGAAAGCTACAATACATATTTGTATATAAATTATGAAACTTACAAGTTACAATAATAGATAAAATAGGTATAATAACTTTTAAAAACAGAAAATTCTCTAAATATATAAAAGACTTATTTATTAAACAACTATATTTTTGTCGATCGTTCAAAAATTGTATTATTCCAACTATTCTGGTAAAATACTTAGAGCTGTTTGATACAACTGCGGAAGTTCAAATACGCAACAGTTTTTCAGTTGAATAAACCTTTTAAAAATTCCTAGATTTAATTAATAATTACACATAATAAAAAATTATACGACGTATTTTAAAGTTTCATTTGAGAGTAATATATAATACTCGTTCAAATATCATGTATGAAAAGTGTGTGACGATATTCACCACATATAGGTACAAGCGTAATGTGTATGTTTTTAAGATTATTAAAATATATAGCTAATAACATCTGCCATGTCTAAGATAAATGTTTAACCAGAACTAAATATACAATGTAAAAGTTGGTTATCTGCAAACCGAAGACTAGAATATAACAAGTCGAATGTAAACTGCCTCTTTTAAGATCTGCAGTGTTCGTTGTGTTACTGTAATAGTGTATAGGAAGCCGGAAGGGTACTATATATTAGCGTATATTTATTGTTCATCAATAACTGTAGCTTTATTCTTAGTTATTTTAACAAAAGGAAAATATTGGGATGATGTTTCTTATAATATGAACAACTTACGTATTTGTGTCGTAAAAAATATCCAAGCATATTCTAACCTATAATCTGTATTGATAATTTTATTTTTGTATTATTAAAATAGTGTAGATACAACGATGATTAGATAATAATATACAGATGTCCCGAAAATTCACATATCACCCTTAATATCTCCATGAAAAATCAATATATTGAAACGCGGTTTATATTACAGTATTAAGTATGGAAATTTTGATTGAATAGCTTAAAATTCATTTTTTTTTTTAATTCGAAAATTGCCAAAAAAAAAATTATGCATTCAAGAAATTTAAATTTTTAAAATAGTCATTTTGTTGAACATACTTTTTAAAACAGTTCAAAATAAATAAATAAGTAAATAAAAATATTAAAATTGAATAAAAATTGACCAAGTTACTAATGTTACCTAGCAAAACACGAATTGTACGATTTAATCAATCTCAATATTGGAACGCTGATTTTTTATGGCAATCTATAAACATTTAATTATTAGTGGAGCTTTTAGAAAAGATTAAAACTAAAATTCAGATAATATTTTTAACCTCGATTGTTAATAAAAAAATACATTATTATATAAAAACAAAAATAATTCATTACATTTTTTTTTTTTTTATAAATGTTCGAAGTGATATCAAATATTTGCAACACTGAGTTGAAGTTTTTGGATCTAAGCATTTTTAACATTTTTTAATGTCTCAGGTAAGATATTCAAAGTGGGGCACTAGCCCCCCAGAAAACAATTTAGCCCTTTCGCCAGCCCCTTACTAAAAAATATGTACGACATAAAAAAGTCATAAAACATTAATTTTAAAAGAGCTACATCAGAGAATTTATGAATTACACTTTTTAAAAATTAGTAATATTATAGTAAAGATATGTGTTTAAAGATTTTGCTGTTATAAAAACCGATTTAATAATATTAATATTTTATACACAAAAATCGAAGAATATTATTAACTTAATTTAATGTTTGTTGTATAAAAGTAAAAATATTTTTAGTTTACTTATTATTTTTAATATGTTTAATTAATACACTAATATTGTGTAAGAAGTTACTTAATAATTAATAAAAAGAAAGGATTTCTTTAAGTATCTACGTTTTAATATATATCCATGAACTATTTTAACCTACAAAATTCAACAAAAAATACAAAGTAGATTCTTTAATACATAATATAGTATGCAAATACCAATTTAAAAATGTATTGAACTAAAAACTTGAAATTTTCTAGTTAAATATTAGGTAAGGTAATCACAAATTTTTATTTAAAAAAATATTATTCCAACTGGTATTGATGCAATTTTATACATTTTTGTTAACTATTTTAACGTTTTAAGATTTTCAATCATTTAGTGTTTCATGCATAAACAGATATTGTGTAAAATATCAATATTTAGTTTATTTAATATATTTGTCACTACTAAATAAATTGAATTTAGTATAGACTATAATAATTTAATTAATGAAGTTTGAACAAATAACATCTTTAGTCTTTTTACGGTGGATTAACCTACTATAGTATTATCTAATAAGGAAAAAATCTACTACAATTTTAATAAAATATGTTTTGAAATTTGTAAAATAAGAAAAAAAAATCTTTTATTTATTTATTATTACCTACCTTTATTAAGTACCAATCACTGGATGAAAATAAACAAACAAAAGTATCCTAAACCATTGCATTAAAAGTTGAGTAAAACAAATTCATCTGTTCATAACTAAACACAATTACTTTAATTTATATTTATAAATTGTAAGTAAAATAAACATAATTATTCATTCACAAAGGTATGTAATAAAGAAATTATCATTTTTGTACATCATTATTAATAATATAGTTGTTGAAGGTCTGTGATCTAACATTTTCATATATAAGGTACATAAAAAAAATTTATATTTTATTTAAATAACCTCAGTATTT